>NW_017732268.1:583442-585997 GCF_001890085.2 Hipposideros armiger
CTTAGCTGTAGAGGGCAGTGTCACTGGCCCTCATATGTGGGATCCGAACCGGGGCCCTCTGGCGTCCCAAGCGAGTTCTTAACCATCGCGCCACTCGGCTGGCCCTAGACAAGTTTCTTAACCTCAGTTTCTCTATCTATAAAATGGGAATCAAGTAATACACATTTCATAGAGCTGGCTAAAATGCTTAGAATTGTGCCTGGCTCATAATAAGCACTATAAAATGTATTATTTTTATTTGACATGTGTTTATGTAGCACATAATAAATTTATGTTTGCAGATTTTTTTCATTACCATGATTAAGCTCAAAGCATTAATTTGGGTGGCCCTGGGGGAGGTATCAGTTATTCAAATAAATTTATAAGAAATATGCAAAGAATATCAACAGGCAATTCACACAAGAGGCAACCCAATTAAACAAATATAGGGAAAGGTTCATTTCAACAGCAATTAAAGAAGTATAAATGAAAACCAAAGAATCATTTTGTTCCCATTAAATTAGCAAAGTATTTAAATACAACTCCTATTACCATTAAAGTTATGATTTAAAATAGGACTGTTTAAGTGTTAACTGGTAGCAATGTAAATGGATATTACTCTTTTAGTAAAGAAAATGGCTTAATGTATCAAAACCCATTAAATATTCATAGTCTTTGACCCAATAATTTCATCTGATTTCTGATGGCAATAAAATCAAAGAAAGAATAAAAATATAGGCATAAATATGTACATTTAGCATTTTTATAAGAGTACTGAAAACAATTTAAATATTCAACAATCAGGTATAAAAGTACAATGATACATCATAATGTAGTCATTAAAAGCATAATTATAAATCTATGTAGGCGCATGGAAAAACATCTTATGAAATGTTCAATGAATGACCATAACAAAAATCCTATCTACACTATGATTACCGCTAACAGAACTATGTATACAATTAGACAAAGACTGGAAGGAAATAGAGGTAATAAAAATAGATACATATGGTTGAGGGAATATGGGCAACAATTTTATTTCCTTTACTGCTATAAATGTTTATGCAACATAAATAGGTACAACTTCACTTATGGCTTTTGCCCACCTGCCCTCAACTCTCACTAAATGAATTTATTGTGACCTGAAAGTGTGGAGAGGGAAAGTCCTCTCCCCTCGGTACTGTACGTACCACTGCAGCGTCTGCAATGTCCTCCTGTGAGGACGGAAGGACAAGGCTTGGAGGGGAGCCCAGTGCTGTTCAGGAGGGTGAGAGCTGCTGATGCCAATGCCTCCTAAGCTTAGCAGCATATGGAAAGAAAGATCTGGGACACTCTTCTGAGACCTACATTGGGGACTGCGACCATGACCATCCAAAAGAGGCATTCTTGAGACAGCCTAACCCACTCGCATCAGGCTTCTAAACCCCAGGCAGCACAAGCAGCTTAAATGATTTCACACGAACACGGGGAGGGGTGGTGGGATAAAAAATAACTTGTTTTAAAATCTCTAGGGGTAACAATTGCCCAAGTACTTCTCCCATGGCCCTAAGAAACACAGGTCCAGCTAGGTCAAACCATGCGAGGAAGAGAAGCAAGCTTACGCTAATAGCTCCATTTTCATTCCAAGACCACCTCAATTGTAGATGGAGTTTGCCATCCAGATAAAGAGGGAGGTAGCACATGGGGGCTGAATGTTTGTTATTAAATTGCAATGGGAGGGGGAGGATTTAATTCATTCACAGCTCATTTATTTTCATTCTCACTGCCTGGAGCGAGTAGTTCCAATTAAAAAGCAGGGGGAGAGGAACGGGAAGGCAGGTTAGAAGGTTGGGGGATTAGATCATTCTGCTCCTGGAACACCACCAAGAAAAGGAAGCATCACTCTGGAACAAGGTCGTTTAGTTGCTGATGGTTTGCCCAGCACAGTGAAAGCCTGGTATGTGGCCTCTAGACACAGATCAGCCATAAGCACTGGAAGGGTGATCATCACAAAAACCTCTGGGAAAAGTAGTGGAAGAAGGGAGGAACAATTGCCGGGATGTGTTCGCAATCCTAATTCACAAACAAGGATTCTTACTTTTGTCCCTTGAAATCTTATGTAGCCTCTCCCTAGAGGAAGAATGGATATTAATAAATTTTAAAAAATCATTCTGTCGGACTTCATCTACTGCCGACTCTGGGGGCAAAATGGTGGCATGTATGAGCACAAGGGTTTGGCAGAGCTGTCTGAATGAGGTCTGCCTCTGCCACTTTGTGTGACCCCTCAGTGTCTAACTTCATCGGCAAAGCGGGGAATATCCACCTAATGGAGACATGAAAGCACAAGCCTAGCACTTAAAAATCATTAGCTATTGTTAGTATTTCAGCCCAAACAATGACGTGGTTAAGGGTTTGGACTCCAAAGCGAGACTGCCAAGTTCAATTTCAGTTCCACCACTTACTGGCTGTACAACCTTGGGTAAGCTATTGAACTCCGCATGTGCCTCAGTTTCCTCATGGGTAAGTGAACAGCAATGCCTACCCAAGAGGGTGTGCTAATATTTGGAAAGCATTTAAAACAGTAACTGCTACAAATG
>NW_017732268.1:587619-589394 GCF_001890085.2 Hipposideros armiger
CTCATGATATCTTGCACATTAAGCTACTCCTGAGGGATAGTAAGTATTGTGTTTCCATTTGGAAAACACTTCATGGCATAGTTGGAAAGTGTTAACTGTTATCATTAAAATTAACTTGTTCATTTTTGATTTGTCTGTTTTATTTTCTAGTGAGAAAATAAATATTAGAAACTGTTGACCTGGAAGGAGGTAGGGGTGGGGGCAGGCTCCAGGGGAATTCCCTCTGGGATCAAGTCAGGAAGACCTACCAGAAGACGGCAAAGCCTGAAAGGCTTCAAGTCTGAAAGCTGCAGTCCGTGTTAGAACGAGAGACATCTTATTAGCTTTGAAGGGGCTTCTCTATATCACTTGCAAGTGATCTACCATTGCATCTTAAATGAGTGTTTCATCTCTGGAAACAGCCAGGTGATCGAAAAAGACTTAAGAAATATAAAGGGAAACACTGGAATTCCATTAACAAAAAATGTATCCTGATGATGTCACATTGTTTGATGGAAATAAATGGCAATAGTAATGAAACTGCTTACCGACTTTGTCAAAGACTAGAATAAGAAATGTCATGGGAGTGATGGGAAAATAGGTACATTTCAACTGCAAAAGCTCTTAGCAGAACTTCTCAGTTAGTAAGACGTTTGCCCCAGCATTAAATATTTACCCTGTGCAATGAAAATGAATTCATGAAGTTTCACTGCAAAGCTATGCAAATATGATTTTATGTAGGGTAGTAAAATCAGCAATTCTTTAAATGTGTTTAAACCACCGCCATCCCCCCCCCCCTCCCCCGTCCTAACACAAAGACTTGATTTGCTGGTCCATGCTTGGGCGAAAGAAGCAATTGGCTTTAACTTTTCTCTCAGGTCCTCAGTTAAACTGTACGGTTTTGGCTTACACTATTATTGTCTACAGTTGAAGAAAGAATTGTTTAAAGCCTCCTGCTCTTGATAAGAATCTTACTAGACTCGATTTATTCCCTATGGAGGAAAACAGTTAACAAGGTGTCCCCTGTTTTCAATGAGGGCAGAAAGCAAAGTGGCCCTGCCCCAGTTGTAATGCAGAGTAGAATTGAGAATTAGTTTTTGTTTCTTTCCACCCCCTTTCACTTACCCTTAGAAAAAAACCTGAGCAAAAAATATCAAGGTCAGTTCAGTAGCCATTGTATCTATGCATACCAAAGGGGGAAATGTAACCTCCTGGAACCTAAAAACTCACTTCTGTTTTTAATGAACGAAAGCAAAAACCATGACAACCCAAACTTTCGCATTAATCACACCTTTCGCTGGAATCAAGAACATGCCCTTTGTTAGTCTGGATGAATTCAGAATAGAATGTCCAATTGAATTGCCTTGAGTGAAAATGATCCCGTGAAAACAGAAAAATCACTACTTTCCTTTCAATACAACCCAGAATGAGAGGTCAGGCTCCCAAGGGGTCCATTTGCCGGATCAACATGCTAAACTGGAAGGTGCGTGAACATTTCATCCTGATGGTGGAGCCCACCTGTCACTTGTGAATTAGCACATTCTGCTTCAGGGCTTCCGAATGAAGCTCTGGAATGCACATTTCAGTGCTGAAAATTTTGCAAGATTACAGTGGCCTTTCCCAATGGAATGGCTTGACGGGCTTGTGAACTAAACTTGGTAGGGGAGCCATGTTTAAAAGCTAGGTTAGATATTTTCTGTTTCAGCAGTTAAGAATAAAATTGCCTGAAGAAAGCTGGGAGGGGGAGGCAGGATGGAGATAATTAAAATGTTTAACAATTTATGTTAGGATTTTAA
>NW_017732268.1:589424-592471 GCF_001890085.2 Hipposideros armiger
CAGGGCAGTGGAGCATTTGTTACCCCACAGTCACAACGTGGGGTCTCACCCAAGGCACCAGGTCACCTTGGAGTACCACAAACAGTCAGTCATGAGGGGTGTTCCAAGGCACTGTACGTAAGTGATGAAGCCTGAAGCCTCACATGGGACTTACATTAAAAATACAGTTAGTTGCTTGAAAGCAATCTCTATAATAGCATCACTCTCACTTGCCTGCATTTCTGTGTTTTCTTGGGTGGAAGGGAAAGGGAAGAGTTACAGGTAGACTGCGAAGAAGTGTGACTACTAAGAATTCCCTATCATTTTTGTCATACGCAGAGAGAAGGCATTCCAAGGAAAGATGCGGAAAAACATTTTGAGCTACTAACCCCGGAGCCTCGGAATGAATCCGTAGCAACTCGCCCAATGTGGAATAACCCCCGAGAGAAGGAGAAGGGAGGAATGACTGTTGTAGCGCTTCAGACGGCTGCTCACATATCCTGACAGGGTGAGATCCTAGAAGGAAGCAAGCCGCCCTGACGACAGCTTTTCTAGGCTCTGTGACACAGTGCCATCCCATTGCATATCCCTCCCCAAGTCCTCAGGTAAAAAAGAAATAATTATTGGATTCGCACTAGAGCTAAAATTAGTCTCCTGTTGGGTAGCAGGATTTCCCCTCCATTTAACTTCCCACAACAGATACAGGTCCTTTTTGTCTTCATCAAAACTCTCTAATGTCCACTTTAGGGGAAATCAGGCATGTCTGAGAGCAGGAGAAACTGTAGTCCAAAGGCAAGCCAGGAATTTCATTTTCCCGGAACCAGGATCCAGGAGTCGGAGGGAAGCCACAATCAAAACCAGGAAGGCCTGTCTCCAGCTCTCCATCTGACTGCTCCTTATGAAATATTCACACAGGAGAGGCCCAGCCCTACTCCCTCCTTCAATACTGCCCAGTGGCACTGAGATGAACTATGAGCCATTGGTAACAAACGCACCCAAGAAATAAATTCTTAACATCCAAGGGCAGCAGACAAAAGGGCCTCAGGCAACCAAAAGGGAGAAAAAGCAGCCGACCATACAATGAAGAACTCCTGACAAATTCTGAATTCTTTATAAGTTAATAATACATAAATTCCACAGATCACTGAGAATTTCTTCCTCCCCACAGTCCCCATTTGGGGGATACCCTAGAATAGGGAAAATTACCCAGCACACCCAGGAGACCTAAACAGCTTCCATAGAAGGGATGAGGGTATTTCTAGCATAAGCTTATGCTGCCCAGAGCGTGAACTTCTGTTGGCCAACAGAGTGGCCCCAAATTCCGGAAGTTACTATAGAAACTGGCCAGGAAACAGGACTGCTATCTTGATACAACATCATGCAATAAGACCGGCATATTGATGCAACTATGCCACCAGACTGTACATATCCATGAGTGTGGCCTACGACCATAGTTACAACACAAAGCTGGGACTGGCCCTCCTTACCGCCAACAGGAATGTCAAAAACATCACATGTGAAGCTATTAATTTTTTAAAGTGATGAATCGATTTGAAAACTGACAGGTGAATTCGGCTCACAGAACACTGAATTTTTAAGCAAGAGAGCAGCTGGATGAGGTTTGGTTTGAGTTCCCATTCAGCAATTTAACAAGACAGGGTAAAAGGTGGTAACTGGCACTCCTGTAGGCTTTTTGGGGTGGGATGTAACAGACGATTCAAGCCGAGTCAGAAAAATCCATGGTGGGGCACAGACAAGAGCGAAACGACCCTCTCCACACCTCTATGAGCTATTCTACTGATGGTGGGTCTAGAACACAAAAGCTTCTATATTTAGTGCCAAAAGGTCATCCCTGAGGGCCGGCCAAGTGGCGCGACGGTTAAGAACTCGCTTGGGATGCCAGAGGGCCCCGGTTCGGATCCCACATATGAGGGCCAGTGACACTGCCCTCTACAGCTAAGATGCTGAACAANGGCCATTGTGGCTTGCTCTCTGGTTGTCCTACAGCTGGACAAGGGTGCCCTGTACACGTGGGCCGCACAGCAGCACTGCTTTCAGGAATGCTTTCTTTGCAGGGACACCTGCTTTGCTGGACTGCAGAGCAGATGGCCCAAGCCTCTTGGCTCCCGGGCTTCCAGCCCGGAGGCCAGGCCAGCATCTGGAGTCGGCAGGCCTGGCCCGGCCCCTGCCCACAATAGCCCAGTTCACAGCCCCCACTAGCCATCTGCTCCAGCACAGACCCTGTGCCCCGCAGAATGTACGGCTAATTAAAACGATTATGGGGGCACACACGGGGCTATTCTTTCCCGGCAGAGGTTGCTGAGTTGATCTCAGCAACCTTAAGCAGTTTTTTTTTGTTTTGAAAGGGGAAAGTCTTGCAAGCCCAGAGAGAAGAGGAAGGAAATTTATTAGAAAAAAACAAAGCTTCCCAAACAAACTGAGCTTTAGTGTTCATTTTACAAGAGCAGCGCACTTAGCTAAGCAAAGGAAGTCCCTGAAAAAAAACAAACACACACACACACACACAAAACAAGTCAGTTTAGGAGAATGGTTATGATTGAAACTGTAGGACTTTAAAAAACACAGCATCTATGGCTTATTTAACGATCTTAAATATTTATAAAACCCGCACTCCTGGCCAGGTACTGGAAATTAAGTGTGCCCAGAAACGCTGGCTACTGTTTCCACAGGGACACACTTCCTGGGCCTCTGGTTCACTTCCCGCTATCCTGTCTTTGAAGGCAAAGTGGGCAATGGAGAGCCTGCCTGCCCAGCTCCCAGACAAGCTGCTCCGTGGCAGGGCTGGCACAAGCAGAATGCAAATCAGTCACTTTATCTTTAAAAGCAATTAAAGTTACAAGTAAGTGTTGGGGATAACAGGAGTTAATGTATGATTTTTTTAACGCACACTCAGATAAGTGTGCTACATTGCCAAAAAGCCTTCAGTATACTGCCAGTGTGAAGAAATGATGAATTTCAAAGAGTCCGAGCCTTAAGCCTCTCCTACCAAGGTTGGGCACTGGTTTTGGTTCACTGGGTTTTAAAATCCTTAAAGAAATGGGATCATA
>NW_017732268.1:597010-628718 GCF_001890085.2 Hipposideros armiger
AAAAAAAAAAAAAAAAAAGGTCATCCCTGAGAGGTTCTGGAGGAGATAAGGAAGGTCAAGTACATCAGGGGTGAAAGGATTCTCCCAACATACCCTTTTCCTAAGACACAAGCAGCAAGATTTTGCCCAGACTCAGGCTTTAAGACTTATCTTGATTTATACATGAAACCAAAGTCTCACTTTTTTTAACAGTACATCTCACTGGAAGTCAGTAGATAAAATAAAACAAGGATATAAGAAATATACTGCTAGCAACAAAACTAGCTCTGCCCAAGGACTTTCTGGGTATCCCCAGATGGGAACTAGAAACTACCTTATCCAAAATTAAGTCATCATTTAATTTCTTAGCACCAAAGAATAACGCCTCGGGTCCTAGAAATAATTGGAGAAGGGAGATACCAGCCTTAAAAGTTGTTCTTCAAATAACAAAAGCTTACTTCCAAAAGTGTTGAAACATGTTTAAACCATTTCTTTGTTTCATAGAGAAGTGTCACAGATACATTCCACATTATTCAGGGTTATAAAACAGGCTTTATGTCATAAAGTGATACCTTTCCTTAGAGCAAGATAAATATTATGAACATTGCAATAACCATAGTATGCAAATAGTTGCCTCCCTGAAATTGTTTAAGTAAAATTTTCATGCATGTGAATGAATGTATGTGTTTTACTGGGAAAAAGGCCTTATCTAAATTCTCAAAGGGGCCCAAGAAAGGGCCTGAAACTGGCTGAACTGAGACGGGAAGTAGCCTTTGCCTCAGGCCGACTAGCACCAGTGCTATGATGTTCTAGGCAGCGTTTTCCTCCTTGCTTCTTGCTTCTCTCTTTTCAGCTGTCACTTCTCAGCCACACTACTCGTATACCATTTTTGTTGTTTCTCTTTCTTCTCTAGCTGCTTTTCTTCCTCTCTTCTGGCTCACATGTCTGCCACTGCTCCTTCACTTCTGGTGTGAGGAGAGGTATAGCTTGTTTTTAAAAAAATGGTGCAAATTTCTTCTGATCGGTAGATCAGTCACATGTCTTCTAAACTGTAGTAATTATGGTCAGTTTCATTTATGCTCTGATCTTGGGCTCTTTCCAGTTACCTTTGGGTTTGGGGTGTTTTATGGAAAGTTGAGGAAGATAGATGTCTGATTTCTGGGGACATTACTGGAGCAAGCTTCCTGTAGATTTCAGTAAGCTGAACATGGATGTTAGACAGCAATGAACAGACACAGACACACACACACACACACACACACACACACACACACACACACACACATGCCACTTCTAATCAACGTACCATCTACAGACTTCTTTAAGAAAGTCGAGGCACTCTGTCTCTTTTCTAGTTTGTACTAGTATCTGAAATATTTGCATCCCTAGTCTGAGCTGGGATGTGCAAGAAATATTTACAGCTTGCTCAGCAGGGCATTTTCAATCATGTTCTATAAATGGCAGGCTGGTAAATGAGTCGTAAAGAAAGAATAAAGAAAATGTTACTGCTTCTCCTTTATTGGTACATTATGGCAACGTGTAGAAAGAAAAGAAGGGAAATGAGAGAGTCAGGCGAATCTCTGATTGCTGAAGAGTCCAACGTGCTTGGGTGCCACAGAACCGATAAGATGAAAAGTGGCAACTGCTGAGTGCTATGAGAAGAACCAAGTTTTAAAGCTGCTTTACCCCACAGCAAAAATTTGGATGCTGGCTCTCAAAATACCTAAATACACTGCTTTCATTTCCTACCTGTCATGGACACTGTTTTATAGTTTGGGGGTAGGGTTGGTTAGGATTTTACACAATTATAGATGACAGGGCCATGGAGGAAAGATCTATTTCCAAGAAGAGCTAGAAGTGGCAGACCCCAGATAATCTGAAAGTAACTGAATCCAAAAACATATAAGCATAAAGCCTGCACAGAAATGTCAGCTCTCCCAAAGTTGAAACAAAGATGAAAACATTCAAACAATAAAAAAATTAGCCATATGTATCCAACAAGCAAGTAATAAGATTAGCAAGTAGTGGGTAACTGAGAAAAGCCATAAACCCCCTCAGTTCTCCTCTCTGCACCGCAGTGATGCAGGTATCTGTGGGTACCCACACCTGCGGTCCAGGTGGATGTGCCTTTCCGATTTCTTACCTCGCTTCGGTCGTCGGTTGGGACGGGTGAAGGCCGTGCTTCTTCATCTAGTGGCTCAATCACTGTCACCTCTGCGAACTCCTCCACGGATTCTTGAAATTCAGGTAAGGACCTTCGTCCGTAACGCTTCCCACCTCTGACATATTTGGGCTGGGCTTCCAGTGAGCAGTCTGGGCAAGGAGAAAAGAGTTGAGGCCACATTACACGACAATCTCAGCCCTTAGCTGACACACACAGCCGTCAGATGCAGCCTCTTATACCAGCCCCAAAATAAACCACCACCATTTGCCAGTTGGGGTGGATGGATGTGGGTGTGTGTGAGCCACCAGGTCAGATGCAGAGCACAGCTTCTTTCTAATTCAGAATGACTGACAGCACCCAGAGTATATCTCTGCACAAAATGCAAGAAATACAATGCCAGCAGGGAGGGACCTGATTTAAAAATACAAAGCGAGGGATCATATGTTTTCTGTTTATTAAGCTGGTATTTTGCAGAGAAATGTAAAGGGAGAGGGACGATCATACCGACAGAGAGACACATTGGAGGAAATCTTGGAACATCATGATAAAACAAACACCACATCGGCACTGTGAAGTCAGTACTCACACCGATTAGTCTGAAACACACCCGCCGCGTACCTCAGTGACTCCTTTGTTAACCATCCCAATTTCTGATCTATCAGACAAGCAGGAAGGCAGAACAAAGAAACTGACACAGTGGCTCCTAATCAATTAATGACAGTTCATCGCTTATATGCAACCTGGCATCACAGCTCATTATAAAATTAAAAGCTGTGGAATAAAATAGAAAATGCGAAACTGCATTAAGAGATATGGTATATTATGTTTTCTTCTTCTTCATGAGCTCCAGTGTTGTACAAAATAAAAAGAATTGTGCATAAGGAGTCATCTCTTGACCTTAAAGAAAGACTTCAGCATTCTGACACAACATGTCGCAGGTTCAACAGTCACCACCACCACCATCACCACCGTTTCCACCACCACTAGCATCACCACCACCACACACTAACCTTTCTATAATGGATAGCTTTAAAGCAATAAAATAAATACTTCACTCTACGCAAATATCATCTTAGATACTGATTTTTTTAGTACTGTGCACAGAATTAGGAGAATAAAATATTTCATTGACATACAAAAGACTGGCAATGCTTTCCATCATCCACACAGAGTATCTCTCTGGAGAACATAATATGTGTTCTGTTTGAACATGACAGTTGTAACAAGATATGTCTGAACTCAGACATGTAGATTTTTAGATGAGGTATATCCACATACCAACAAAATGAGGGTGTAGTTGACTAGATAAGAACAAAACCCTTCCTTTATCATCACACAGGTTGGGGGTTAGCCATTACTCTGTAGTTTCCCTGGGAGGAGGGGTGACCCTATTTGACTAACTCTGCCACCCTCCCCTGATGGCCCTTCCTCTGGTATAAGCTCAGATTTCACAGATGTGGTCAGAAGCATCCTGAAAATGCTCCGCAAAGCTCAGAGTGAAGTATTTATGCTTGCTCTCTAATTTCTAGCGATATTTATATCCAGCTTTTTTAAAGTCCCAGCCAAGACATTATAGTAGGTCGAGCGATTCTCTTACAGGAAGCATTTAAGTATACAAAATTTATATTGAAAATCACATGCACATTTGAAGGTACCTTTTATCAGAAGAGAGTGTGTCAGCTTGTGAGTATTCAGGAGCGGCCCAGACACCCGAGCTACTTGTTGGCAGCTGACACCCACAGATGCTAGTCAGACAAGAGGCAATGCAGAACCATCCTTAATTTATGACATATTCTTAAATTTTACTGGCAGACAACAAGATACACCATTAGGGATGATGGGGGCTTGGAAAAGAGTAAAAGGAAAACTTATAACAGCAGAAAATGGAACACAGGATTTTCCCAGTGTGAGAACAGTCTTGGTCTGGAGATGGAAGTGGCAGAAGAGCTCTTAATGCATGCTGCACCTTTTCAAGGAAAAAAAGAAAGGAGTGGAACAAAGCAACCATCTTAAAAAACCCACTGTGATTTAATCCAAAAGCCACCTGTGGATGAAATGGTTCTCTAGCTATTTACCACTAAATACCCCATGCCGTGTAGGGAGCAGTGGTAGATTTGAAACAACTCTTTTTCTGAGCAATGGAAAGTAATAGATTGTGAACCATTAGGAACCCTGTGGGGTTTGGGTTGATTTGTTTACTTACTTATTTTTGCATTGCCAGGAACTTTTTAAAAAAATTTTATTTATTATATTTTATTATAACTAATTTTGAGCAAACTTTAAGTTAACATCCTTCACAGAATGTACACATGTGACAAGGTCAATCTCTAGAGACATTTATTAAACTGCATAACATTTTTGGAATAGAGATACTAAGCACACACAGGGAATAAATGGGATAATAAAGTTTCGTTATACTGAATTTCCCAAGCTATCCGTGAAACCCATAAAGAATTAGATTAATCATACCGATTAAAAACAAGTACTTCTTAAACTTACACACTCATCTATCCCTCTCCTCTGTAGAGTATCAGCATCATTTTACCTACATGATGAGAAGGGGGGGAAAGGTGGCAAAAGGAGGTGCCAAGAAAGCATACGTGGTCAACAGCCATTGTGGTGTTAACTATCTGAAAACTCCACAATTCTCCTTATCAATCTCAGCCAGGCTTTACGAGCCCACAGCAGCAGCCGTCCAGCAAGCAGGAGGGTTCAGCGGGGATTTTAAGACATTCTTACACACCCAAATTAAAGACAGCCTTACCCCTCTTCTTACCATGCTCAACAAGGCTTGCTCAACCGCAACCTGGGGCAGTTTATTTACTTTAGGAGTTCATCCAGATTTAACTTATATATTTCAGGGTTTCGTACTGGAACAATTTTATCTATGCCAGATAACATAGAGTCCTTTGATTTATTAAGAAATAAAATAGAACCATTAAAAGGGGGGGGGGGGTTAAGGGGAATAAGAGGTCCAAATTTCCAGGTGTAAAACAAATAAGTCACGGGGATGTAATGTACAGCATAGGGAATATAGTCAATAATATTGTGATAGCATAGTACAGTGTCAGATGGTTGCTGGACTTATCATGGTGATCACTTCTTTAGGTATACAGATGTTGAATAACTATGGTGTACTGCTGAAATTAATATATGTTAACCATATTTTAATAAAAATCTTAAAGAAAATAAAGTAAATCCTACATCTCCTATAGTGTAAGTAACTGCTGCAATCATGAGCTCCAAGGAAGGACAGAGGTGAAATGCCAGTGAAACAAAGAAAATATAAAGGACTGCTGTGCTTTCAGTGTTTTATTTCCTTGAACATATATTTATGATTCTACCTGGATTGTCAATCTTCTGGATAAGTTTCCCTTCTTTCCCATTTTCCATTTCTCCTATTTGTCATCACTACATAAAAATAAAAATGGGGTTTGAAGGAAAACAGACAATACTCCTGCCGAGAAAAGTCTTGGACCCCATCCCTGGAGATCTCATTATGAGTAAGTAGTAAGGTGACTTTGAGGCAGTCCTATCTGACCTAGTTTGGATGGTCTAGGCCTTATTCCATAAACCAAACACTTGGTTTGATTCAATTTCCTAAAGGCTGCAACTAACAGTGCAACTAATATAGCAGCAACTAACAGTCTCTGCAGAGCAGGTGGGCAAAAAAAGAAAAATCTAATCAGAGTTCAAAAGACAAAAACCAGAAAATCCATTCCTCCTGGCCTTAGATATCAAACAAATTCTGGGTGCTCAGACACCACATTCTTTACTCCATATCTCATCTGTCCCAAGAAGAGGAACTCCAGACCTGTGATAATGTTAACCTTCCAGAATCAGGATGAATCACCGTGCACATGTCTGACTTGTGACCAGAAAGAAAATTGAAATACACTGCCAGTGAGAATGACCACTCAGGGGATAAGCCAGCAGCCGGCAGGGAAAACTACTGACATGCACCCATCCCATCCGTGTCCCTTCCCTTCCCCAACTCTAACTGAGCAGTACTTTCTGGAACTGACTTCGGTCACCAGTGTGATGGAGACTGCCACTTGGAAAGCTGAGCTCTCCTGATGGCCTAAGGCAAAGCAGTGAGGACCCAAGAGGAAGCTGAAACAGTTACCAGAAAGCCTACACTATTCAATCAATGCTTTCTTTGCAAAAACACAAGCTTAAGACCTGGAAGGAAGGGGCATCCACAGCACATATGGGAAGTTTAAGGAGAATCTCAAAGAGGCACTCCAGCCTTGGGCTGATTCACTTAACTCATATTTATTGAATGCCTGCCATGGGCAAAGCATTATGTTGTACCTGTTCAGGGGTAAGATGAATATTTTATCATTTTTTGAATCAAATTTCCCTGTTCCTAAAAATGACCTGAGGACATTACCAGGATGGAGAAGAAAGCCCAGCTTTTATGGTGCTGATATTCTTATTTGGGATCACCGGCACAGCGCCTTGCTTTCTGCTTCTCCTCCTGCCCCACTCAGCCAGCCCAGGAACTCATTCCCTGGACAGCACCTCCTTCCCAAGGACTCATCAGCACAGGGGACCACCAGTCTGAGGCTCTCCAAACTACATTTCCTCCAAGCTCACAGAATTCCCAAAATCCATTTGAAAACAAGACAGAGTAAAAAATGAAGTGCATGCAAACCTCAGGACAAGCATCCCAGAAGCTTCTCTGGGGGAAAGGAAGCCATGCAGCAAGCGAGCATCACCAGCCCACCATCCATCCCCACAGCCTCGCCTGCTCCAACCCGCACCATTTCACTGGCATTACAGTTAGAGTGCAAACCCACACCTGATTCTATAAAAGGGAAAAGGGAGAGAAAGAATCAAAGGGGAGACAGACAGAGAGACAGAGAGAGACAGAGAGAGACAGAGAGAGAGAGAGAGAGAGAGAGAGAGAGAGAGAGAGGGCGAGAAGGAGACAGACAGACACTGACAGAGAACGAGATTGAGACCAAGAGAGAAGGGTGTAGAGACAGAAGATGGGCAGAGACCTAGAGGCTTGTGCTGGACTGGGGAAGGGTGCGGGGGAGACCAAGAGGTAAGAAAGAGTGGGGGTGAGGGCAAGGAGGAGAGAAGGGTAGAGGTGAGCTGGAGTGGTGGACAGAAAGGGGCAAGGAGGGGGATGTCCCAAGAAAGGGAGGGGGAAAAGAGAGGCGAAGCAAATGAACAACAACAACAAAAAGACATCAGGAGAGTCCTCCAACATGCCATTCCTTCTGCCTCCCAGTAAGCTCCCTGCCTTTGCAGGAGATGTCGGCAGGCAGGGTCATGGCCCCACATGTGTGTGGGTGCACACAGCTCTCCCAACACAGCTGCTTGAGGGCGCATGCCACAGTGCTCCCCAATTACTCCTCTCTCTTGATGCATGTGTCCAATTGGAGCTTTCAGGTCCTCCCTGGATGCAATGACAGAGTTTTAGGAGTCTACATCAGCCCCTACCAGTCTGAATGATGCATCTTGCTGGGACACAAAGGTAATGGGGGTGGCTCAGAACAGCCTTGCCTGGGAGGAAGTTTTCAAGGGGGAGGTTATCACCCCACAAGGGTGTGGAGGGAGGCAACCCCCAGGGCTGATAGGTCTGACTAAGCCCTAAAGCAGTTGAAGATCAGTCAAGAGGAAAAAGTCTTTGAGTTGATAATGATATGATTGTTTCTCCAGGCTTCTCCTGGGAGGAGCCGGCTCACCAGCAAGAGGCACCCACATGGGGGCCCCAGGGGAGCAAAGTCAGGGAGAGTCAGTCTCATAGCCCTCAATCCCAAAGCAAATTTCCTCGACCTCATTTTTTGCAGTGGGTAAGATTAGTGGCAAAAGCATAATGACATTATCCAGTCCATCATCTCAGAAACTAGAGCTGCCTCCATCTCATTCTTGCCCTCATTTTCCGTTAGCAATGGGCTGATGTGAGAGGGACACACCAATTCTCTAAGCCTCCCTGTAGAAAACCATCATCTTTATAGTCCCCATTTGGAAACTTTCTCATACACTGAAGTTCAAATCAACTTACAATATCAGCAGAACTCCCAAGTAAACCGTTTCGCATTATAAAAATTCTCACCAGCCCTATTTATTTAATTTTAAATAACATGAGTATATTTTTTGCATGTACACGTTTTTTAAAAACAGCCTTTTTACCCTTAGTAAAATCATCATAACAATAAGTATTCTTCTATAGCACAATTTAATAACTGCTTAATCTTTGATTACAAAAATACATCATAATTTGCCTAACACATTGTCAAATATTTATGCTTTATATATATATGTATGTGTGTGAATATATATACCCACATACACACACATATATATATTGCAGTGTTTTAAATGACTGTCTATATACACACATCTTTGTGTACACCCATAGTTATGTCTATTATTTCTATAAAATCTGAGAGTAACATTGAT
Source organism: Hipposideros armiger (assembly GCF_001890085.2). NCBI lineage: Eukaryota > Metazoa > Chordata > Mammalia > Chiroptera > Hipposideridae > Hipposideros > Hipposideros armiger. Next base: position 605,571 of record NW_017732268.1, read on the forward strand.
TAGCCAAAGGCATTTTTATAGTTTTGGTGCCTATTGTTTTATATAATTCCAGGGAGGTCCTATCTTTTTACCTGACCACCATTGGGTGTGAATGTTCCCAACTCCCCTTGACTTCCTGAACTGACTCCCCACTTTTGGTGGTGGTGCTGATAGTGGTAGTGGTTTTATTATGCTTTTCATTTAGGGAGAAATGTTCTGGTCCTCGCTGTCAACATCTCATAGATACCAAGGGAATAGGAGACTAAGTTCTTACTTATCTTACTCAACCAAAGAGAGGACAACAGAACATGCCTGTTGGGCCATCTGTATAATATCTCCTAAACATAGGCGTGCCTGGCCCATGGCCTCTGAATACAGCTGCAACAGAAACCTTCAATCACTGCAATGCAAGACCTAGTCAGGCGCTCTCGGACCCGCTTCAATGCACATTTGCTGAATGAATGAAAAGGTCCCTGTTTATTATACTTATAGCTTCTTCAAAAAATAAGGAAAATAATCAAAATTAGGGTGGTTTCTGGAGTTAGGAATGTTTATTACAAAAAACAAACAAACAAACAAACAAACAAAACCAATCATCTACACCAAAACCATGCCTCGTCTGATCTTTCTAATGATTTGGCTTTTCCAAACCTGAGTTTTCCCTCACCAGATAAACAAAGGAAAGCTATATCTTAACGCGAACCATATCAGAAAAAGAAAGGACTACCTGCATTATGCTAACATCGACTACAGAGTAGAAATCTAATGTAAGATGCATCCAATGAGGACAAACTCTCTTGAGAACAGATTCTGACAGCATGCTGATGTCAGGTAGCTTAGAGCTGGAGCCGGCATGGCTATTACGAAAATCCTACAATCCACGGCCATAGCACATTGAATAAATGACTAATAATTAAGCTGTTATCCTTCATTTATTCCAGGAAAGTAATTTAAAAATTAAATTGTACATGTAGATACGAGGGAGGTAGGCCACTGGCCATGTTATTCAGTTTAGAATTGACAAAGGATTCCCTACAACCCAAATCCATTTTTCTACCCTTATCTGAATTTCAGTATTTCTCATTGTATTGTTGTTATTGTCATTGTTGTGATTTTTGCTTTTTAAAGAAAACACTCTCTCCTAAGATGCTGAAAATAATCTAGTCCATACCCTCCAGTTTTAAAAATAAAGAAACTACCTCAGAGAAGTTATGAATGGCGGAACCCAAGCGTACAGAAATAATGAGTTACTTCCATCTCCTCTCAAATCCTATTATAACTTTGTTTTTGTATTATTTACACATAACTGCCTTTTATTAGGGGGAATGTGAGAGCTTGTCATATACTGGGCATTTGTCCCTAGGAAGCAAAACTTTATAGTGTCAATTTATGTTAGGTAAAAATTTTACAGAAACAGAAAGCTAAGTTCTTTCATAAAATTAGATAATGCCATTTCGATATTAGGACACAACACAATCAAATCTTGGAGCTGAATGGATTTTAAGTATTTTCCAGTACAACCACTTTTATATACTGGGTGACCCAAAACCACAGAGATTATTACATATAAGGCCACCCAATTAGAAAGATAGAGACAGTATTTCATAACTCAAGGCTCTTTCCACCATATCAAGCTGGCTTTTCTATATTATGGTCTTGTACAGCATCTGGAATTTTTAATGTATAAAAATCTTAGACATGATAAAATATCAGTTCAGGATCTATTCAGTTTCTAAGGCTATGCACTATGGCCTTCCTGTTTTCAGTCACCTTTCATAGTTTAAGGATAATCTTTTCTCTCAACGTCTAGTAGGTCCACTGATTTCAAAAGGCAAGACACAAATACCACAGCCTGGCCCCTTATAGAAGATAAATTGAGTACCGAACAGCCAAATGATGCTGAGGACACGGACCTCCCTGTCACTAATGATCAGGTGGAACTTGCTCTTATTCACCCCTTCCGGCTGCCTCTGGCCACTTGTCAGAATCTTCCTGGCCAGGCTGCACTGACTGAGCACTGGGTTGCCCCCAGCTCTCCATCTGAGGGTTAGCACCCTTAAACTACAGGCTCCTGGGGTCACATCCTTGGCCATATGGCGTCAGCATCCCCTCTGCCACTATCTGTGAGATTTCAAGTAAGCTCTGTCCTTCTTCAGGACTCAGTTTGCTCATGGGCAAAATGACAGAGTTCTCTCTAGCCAAATGAAGATATGGTCCATGACTTAAAAGATAGTTCTTTTCAGAAAGGGGAAGGAGGGGGTGAACTCGGGTGGCTTCTTGATATACTGTATTTGAGTCCTGACCCTTCTTCCTGTCTCTCACCAGCCACACCAATCAGCCTGTGGGGGTGGCGTCACATTTTAGAGCGGGTGGGAGAACATTTGAATGGAAAGAGCTGTGTGATCCCCAGGCACAACCGGAAGGGCCAGACAGAGATGGGCAAAAGATAGAAAAAGCAGAGGTGCTCAGGAACAAAGCTGGGCATGTGGGAGGGACGGCTGGCTCACTGCCTCCTGTGAGATAAAAACTCTTAAGGCACAGACTCAATCCTAGATTTTATCCTGCCAGACCAAACATCAGGGGAGTGACAAAAACGCTGGATGAAATGTTATCGATAAGTACGTTGCTGCTTCATTACATGGATTTGGAGCAGTTCTATAACAAAGGTTTGCTCCAGCCTGCCCAAAGGATGGAGCACAGAGTGAAACTATAAAAATCCCTTGTGTGTGTTGTCCTGGAAGACTTATCCAAATTATGGTTTTGGCCTGCACAGCAGCAAGGCACACACATAACTCTGAAACACCATCTGGACCCAGAATCATAAACGTTTTACTTCCTAGTTGTTACCAAGCTCAGCCAGCCATTGTCTATGTCCTCATCCCGTTATTTATGTCCCAACACTGCACAAATCTAGGGCTCACCCTTCACATCTGTGGTCACTATAAATCTCTATCTTTATTATGATAATTTTCTGGCACGTGACAGTACAGGTTTTGAAGAAACGGCAGCAAAAGAATCATGTGGACGAATGCCAGGGCTATGCCCTCCAAACCTGCACAAAAATACATTATTAGCCTACAGAAGAACACGGAACTTATGCTTGGTACCTATGCTCATTTAACGAAAATGTTACGGTAATGTCACCACAACTCTACTCAGGGCCCCAGCTCTTGCACTATTGTTATCAAGATGACAAACAACCTTACATAAGGAAAGATACCAATAAAATGTGAGACCCCGTAAGAACAAAAGTCCATGTTCCAGCAGTGGTCACCTACAGAAATTCTACTGTTAGGCTGGAAAATCTTGAGGAGGCCATAACCTCTTCCCAGGCGGCTCACTGTGGGCTTCCAGAGGGCCCTGGCAAGCATCAGAGTTGACAAGAACCTTCCTAGGGGTGGTCACCATATGCAAAAAGGGGGAGACTCGATCCAGAATCCAAAACAGTGAACACAGTGTTCACACATATGACACAAATCTGGAGCGTTTCAGAAGGTGCGATGAAGAACTGGATCACCAGTGAGGATAAGAAATGAGTTCCCATCTGTGCTTCATTTAAATGGGTCACATTGAATGACTCCTTGTGGTGACAAAATGTTAATGATTTTCCTCAGTCTCAAAAACTGGACTATATTTTTTATGTGCTTTTTAAAAAAAATCAGGTTCATTAAGGCATAATTTATATAGAGTAAATTTCACCCTTTTAGTGCACAATTTTATGGGTTGGAAAAACGCATAAAATCAGTAACTACCACCATAATCAAGACATTAAACAGTTTCATCACCCCCAAAATTTCCTCATGCCCCTTTATAGTCAATCCCTAACCTCAGCCCAATGTCCACTGATTTGATAAAATTGGACTGTATTATAATACAAATTTCAACACTCTTTAGACTTTCCCTTAAATATTTACCATATTTCATCGATTCTACCACATACACATACACACACACACACACACACACACACACACACACACACACACCTAGATTTGAACACTGCAATTAGGATGTCTTACAATCAATGGCATTTTACCACTATAACTGGCGACAATTTTTCTTCTTAGAGATACATAAAATAATGTGTTTCATAATCGATAGTGTCTTTAAAAAAAATCAATGAAGTATATTACAGTCATAACATTCATTGAATACTTACTATGTGTTAATCATTGCACTAGGCCCCGGAAATACAAAAAAAAAAAAAGTGAACCACATGGTCCTCAAGGAACTATTGCTTGAGAGGGGGAGATAAACAATTATAATGTGATGATGTCTATAGCAGAGGGTTATGCACTCAGTAGGACTAAATAAAATTATCTCTAGATAGGCCACCCTTCTTTTTTCAGGCGAAATTCTCAATTCATATCCTTCAATGTACACAAGAAATAAGAATGAAGGAAGTATCATTCAGTTTCACTCTGCTCATTCCAGGCGTGAGTTATTGCCATACCACCTGACGTATTGCCTAGGAACAATCCAATTATTCCTCCCATAATTCGCTGTTGTCGGAGGGAAGTCTCATTTTAGTGTTCAACAGCTGCAGGGCTTTTATGATAATAGCAAAAGACAAGTCCCTGAAAATAACTGCTCAATCTATGAAAGGCAGATGCACCAAATCTTTCATAGACATGCTTCAAGATCCCCAAATTCTTCCCTGCACAACTTCTAAAGGAGAATGTAGAGAAGACATGTTAAGTGTCCTTACCTGGTTCTTGAAAATGTTCTTCATTGGATAGAGTTCTAGACAAGATAAGTATTAACGCTTCTTTAAACTGGTCAAAATGCACCTAAAAATAAGCAATTAAAAATAAATTCAAAATAGTTTCTACAGTCTTAAGGAAACAAATCCATCTACATACAAGGTACCAGAGCCATTGTTAGCATCCTGAGAGCCTCAAAGCAGTAACTCATAACCTGCTTTTGTTCCCTTTTTTTCTTCATTTCTCTAAAGCACTAAAGGGAAAACGGGCTGGGTATTTTTGACACCCCAGCGTCATAAATACTAATATCAATATTTATTCAAACCTGAGGGGAAAAGCTATACAGCAAAACCTTCTTTACAAACTCAGAAAAAAAGATGTTTTGAACTCTTATTTTTCTGAACAAGACCAGAAGAAAAAGATGTTAGGTTAGATATTAGGAAAAACTTCCTAAGTAAATGATCCATTGTAATGATGTTCTAAATATGCTTTTATCTCTTAAGATAGTCTAGAACAGCGGTTCTCAACCTGTGGGTCGTGACCCCTTTGGGGGTCGAATGACCCTTTCACAGGGATCGCCTAAGACCATCAGAAAACAAAAAGATATTTACATTACGATTCATAACAGTAGCAAAATGACAGTTATAGAGTAGCAACGAAAATAATTTTATGGTTGGGGGTCACCACAACATGAGGAACTGTATTAAGGGGTCGCAGCATTAGGAAGGTTGAGAACTGCTGGTCTAGAAGGAGTAAGTTATCTTTTGAGGATGACTTGCATATAGTTTTGCCGAGGGCAGGCATATAATATTTATGTCCCAAGACCCCTATGATTCTATAAATAAGCAGAAATCAATAGCAAACATCAAGGATAAAAGGAGCTTGGAAAGCATTTTCCTGAATTCTTAAAAACACAGTTACCTTGACTGAATTTGGAAAGAACCTGAGTTTTCTTTAAATAAATAGTTAGAATTGGGATATCACTGGTTAAAGGGGTAAAATAGTTTTCTTTCTGGCCAAATATATTTTTCTATAACATAAATTTGTGTGATCTCACTGTGGGGCAGAAGGGAGAGAGGTATTTCTTCTCACCATTACTCTAGTTTGATAATGTGGCACCTATTTATACAGAAGCCCATATGTAAATACAAAGTTGGTAAATCTGTAATTTATACTCTTATGGGTCTCCTTGGACATCATTACAAGACATGGCCTAGAAGTTTAAATATATACAACAGATAAAAAACACTTTCAAATTAAATTTGGAAAAGCAACAAACCTCACGAGTTATCTAAACAATGGAGGAAAAAAGTCATATACTGTGTTACTCATGCAAATCAAAGGAGAGGAAGCCATCGAGATCCTGTCATAAAATTGTAGATACTTGCAACTGACAACACTCTCCCAAAGCATATGTGATTTCTCTACTATATTAGTTTTGATTGATTGGAATCAGATTCCAAAATCGTATTCCTTTAGCTCACGTAGACTAAAAAATCAGCATAACTTGCAGAGTCAGAGCAGAAACCTGTCAAGGGAGGCAGGGCATCTGCTGAAGGGCCAGGGCCACACAATCAATGAAAGGGCTAAAAGGTTGTAGAAATGGGTTTCACCAATGACAAACCACTGAGAAGGCTGGGGGGCGGGGGGAGGGCACGCAGGTCCTGCTGTGTCCCAGAGATCAGAGGTGGGCTTCAGGCACTGCGGCATCCCAGCTCCAGCTCCCAACCAGCCAGTCCACAGAAATCATATGCCCAGGGGCACATCATATACCCCTCAGGGGCACTTCCAGGCATTTCCTACTTCCTGCCAGAATCTGCCTCCCTCTCAGGGAGGGCCGCAGGAGGGTTAGGAGCACAGGTTGTGCGCTGGAGCCAGCTGGTTCCAGGTTCTGAGTGGCTCAGTCACTCATTTCCTTCTGTGAATTGACTAAATTACTAAACCTCTCTGAGCTTTGGTTTGCTCGTGTGTAAAAATGGGGCTATCTAACAACTAATATTTATGATTCATTCAACAAATATTTATTGAGCAGCTGCTATGCACCAGGCACTAATCCTAGGCCCTGGTAATACAGCAGTGAATGAGAGTGACAAAGATTCCTGCGGCCACGGAGCACAAATTCTCAGGCAATGTCACAGGGAGAGTGGCAGACACTGTGCTAACAGCACTGCATGTATTTTATGTTATTTATTAATAGCACTCCCCTCAGAACAGCATTGGGGAGACAAAATGAGAATTATGTAAAGTATGTAGAACTTCCTGGCACTTATTAGGTACTAAGCAAGTGGAAGTGAATACTACAACAAGGTATAGTAACACGGGTGACTGTTCCCATCACTTTTACAGAGAAACAGGGCCATGTTCTCAGGCAAAGCAACTGGCCAGGAGAGTAACCAAGCCAGCCAGCAGGAGTCGGGGCGGTGACGGCAGGGAGGCCCAGGTGCCTACCTTGCCCCCAGGACCTGTGTAGTTGCCCAGCATCGGAGGAACTGATCCAGTCCACTTTGTTAAGGGACCCCAACTCTGGGTGTCTCCTCGCTTAGGATATTAATGGAGACGACCCGAGTGAAACCTAAGTCTCTACTTGCCACAGTTAATGGGTTGAACAGAAAGAGGCTTCTGTTTCAAATGGGAGGCGCTTGTCTTCAGACTTTCCAATCTTTTATACTTGTCTCTGGGGGTCTCTACAGGGTCTTCTAAAGATATGTTTTGATAGAGGTCATTGGAAAGAGCCCTTCTGAGTTTCATCCTAACAGTTCAATTCAGGGAGTATAAGCCATGAAAATCATCCAGGGGTCTCTGTACCTCAGTTTTTACTCCCCCTAAAAAATGACAAAAACAGCTATAATCTGGATGTTAATTTTAATCAGCATCCAAGGTTTTATTTTTTTGTATTCAAGGGATACTTAGGCCTCATACAAACACACCAACTTCTGAAGACAGTTTATTATCCTCATTTATGTGGAGGCTGCTTTTCTCTCAACCTCAATGATCTAGAATACGGGAGACAATCGGGAAACAAGTGGTGTCCAAAGCTGAGGAAGGCACCCTGAAGAAGCCTACACACTCCTCATAGAAAACGCCGCAGAAGCAACTCAGGACCTATCTATTCTCACTGTACTTGATTTAGTATAAACTTCATCAGCCTGTTTCCCAACCCTCTACAGATTAGAAGCAGCAAACAAAAGAAAGGGGTGCTCCAGGGTAAGTGCAAGAAATAATACAGACATTGGGATTGAGGAAAAGACATTGACTATCCTCCCTCAAAGAAACATCAAGTATAATTTGTTTTGCACGTTAACAAACTATTTTCTAAAACTATCTAAACTACATAAAAAAGGCACATGCCCTCAAAAACCTGAAAGTTTGGGGTTATTTAGTGTTGGGGCAAGGATCTATGTGCTGCTAAGTAAATCCTGCGGGTATCACTTTCATAGAAGGGTAAGTGATAGGCCAAGAAGATTTAAATGATTAAGAACAACCTTGTAATGTTTAATATACTCTTTGGTAGGGCAAAACATTAATAAAAAAAATTTTAAATCCCCAATAGTTAACCTTTTTTTTTTAAACAAAAAAAAGTCTGCCACTAATTGGGATAAGAGATCCAGTTATTAGAAAATTTGATTAATGTGGGTCCTGGATAATACGAGATGAATGTGGTGTTAGTGTAGGTTCATTTTTTGCTGGGCATTTGGTCATTTGGCTCTCACAACACCTATGGGAACTGCTCAAGACAGGCATCCCGCCTTAGAACTGATGAGAGAGGCTCAGAGGAGGCCTGTGCCCAGTCCAGTGCCACATATCTTGAAGTGATGGGGTTACTTGGAGAACCCAGGCCTTCTAACTGAATACATTAAAGTCCGGTAACTCTGCCAGCCCCAGGCCAGCTCCACTCCTGGTCTAACCTCTCAGGGAAATCCCTCTGCTGCTCCAAGTCAAATCCTCTACTTTACACAAAGCCACTAGGCATAAAGCAGTATGCTGGGACTTCAGGGAATATAAGATCAAGGAGATATGTGACCAGTTAGCTCAGTTGGTTAGAGCAGCATGCTGATAACACCAAGGTTGCCAGTTCGATCCCCGCATGGGCCACTGTGAGCTGCGCCCTCCTTAAAACGGTCAACTCTGCCATTGTAGCATGAAAGCAATGTGTAACCAATGACCATGGCTGTTCCCCAGTGAAATTTAAAAAAAAAAAAAAAGAAATATGGTAGGTTGGTTAACAAAAAATAAATTCTTTTTTAAAAAAAGAATCCACTTTAAAAAAAAAAAAAAAGAAGAAGAAGAAGATATGTAACCTCTGCCCTCAAGAAATTTATCAGCTAGATTCTAGAGTGTGGGAGGGTAGAATGGGGAAGATAAGGAAGGGGAAAGTTTATTAGTAACCACAAGGTAGAATCTGTTAAGTATTCTGAGAGAGACAAAAACAAGCTGGTAGGGACCTACAAACAAGCATCTCCTACCGGGCCAGCAGGCAGGGAGATAGGGACATTTGGTGACATTTGACTTCTCCAAGATATTCACAGGCAGAGCTTAAAGATTTCCAAAATGGACATATAATGTATTACATCTGCCACATTTTAGAAGAAAAGGGTCTATAAAAGACTAAATATGATTATTAACTCAGAGGTTCTTTATAATCCAACAATGTCTATCTAGGTAACCCCTTCCTCCCTGACCAAAAAAAAAAAAAATCTAACACTCCCCCCAATAAAGCTGGCAAGCTGATCAAAACAATTGGAGCAGTGGGGGAAGGGCAAAAATGGGAAAAGGGGTCAATTATGTGGTAACAGATGGAAACTGGACTCTTGGTGGTGAGCATGCTACAGTGTACACACATCGTGAATTATAATGCTGTACACCTGAAACTTACATAATGTTATTAACCAACATTACCCCAATAAGAAAAATATTGGAGCAGCTTTAAGTCTTAAGTTGATCTTTATTTTCCTTCTTGCAAGGGCATATAGACAGTGGACCCTCCACTTCAAACAACAGTAAATTCCACACGCTTCAGAAAGAGTGCTCTAACAGAGGCAGGTGACTATTTTTCATCAATGCTCATGAATACTGATGTGGTGGAAAAGCCCCTATGGGCACAACGCAGAACCAAAATGTTAATAAGTGCCCTCTATTGTGAAGAAATGAGCATCTGTGGGCTCACTAAGTTCAGTAACTGGGATTTTTAAGTACCATTTTTTTTCCTCCAAGGGAGTTTTACTACTGTATTATGTTAAAATGTAGACATCTTCACAAATATACAATGCAATTAAATCTCACCAGGTAACAAGCTTCCCAGCTGTGCATACCCTGGCTGGTATCTCCTCATTTGAATAATAATTGCTGCCATTCATTTTATAAGACATTCCTATATCTTGTATGCCTCAAAGGGCAGTTTACAGCAATGGGAAAATTACATGACTGACTGAAAACACACATGACATTTAAGCTAAATTAACAGGAAGAATAGTCACGTCTGATTTTTTTTTGTCATGTGTCACCACTGCGTAATAGAAATTTACCTCATCACTTTTGCTCTCCAAATTTCATATGAATGCTTTTATTATACACACAATTTGCCTTTCTGAAAAAAGAATTTAAGCACACATAAGAAACAAATGCTATTTTAAACCACAAAAAAAAAACCCTGCAACAGGAAGTAGAATAAGGAACCTAACGTTGCATAAAATTATCTCGTGCAGTCTTGGAGATCAAATGCATACAGTTTCCATATGTGTGCAGGCAGCACTTCAAATAGACCCAAGATGAGAGAGCTCAAGCCAGCGTTCAACAAAGTGAGCTTGTTAAACAAGACAAAGGCCCTCATGATGACCATCACACTTAGGAGGTTTGTATCTAGTAATACAAAGAGAAATCGATGAGAGAACATTCAAAACATTGTGTTAGTTGAAATGGGTATAGAAATATGGACTCATCACAAGGTCAATGTAGAGGAAAATAATGTTTACGGGATTATGCAAAGAGAAATGACTTGGATGAACAAAGAGACATAGTTTCATAATGAAAGACACAGTTATGAAATGCATTCTAAATAAAGCATGCAGGTTACTGTAGCTTACTAGTCGTTTACTGCAGACAATGTAGATAGAGGCAAAGGCCATGTTCAAAGGCAGGTTTTAAATACCTAAAGCAACTGTATGAAGTTGTACTCCAAGACTGATCCAAGGAGCCCTGCCTATGGATGGAAATAGATGCAAACCACCACCACACAAGAGTTTCTAGTATATCATTCTCTACTCAAATGAGATTTCTCAGAAAATTGTTAGTGGGAAGTCATTATGTATCAAAGACCTATTCTAGGTATGGAAGAGATGGAGGGAGGTATAGAACACAGCAGTTAGCCCTGCCTGGCTCTAGGGTGTCTTTGATATACGCAATCTAAGTCAACCCTCATCATAATCTTACGAGGGTATTATTTTTCCCATTATACTGATGAAGAAACTAAGGCTCAGAGTATTTAAGATAAAATGCCCGTATGGCTAAAAAGTGGCAAGAGTCAGTATGTGAATCCAGGTCTGACTTCAAAGACTGTGCTCCAATAGTACTGTCTTGATGTGGGGTAGGAGTGGGTGGAAGGGAGGAGACAGAGAATGAGATTCGTTTTTGCATATTTGGAGTATGAGGAGGCTGTGGAGACATGCATTCATATTTGGGGACTGAGAAATCTGGGTTTCCATTCTAGTGCTGCTTCAAATGAGTACCTGACCTTGGACGAGTCACTATACTTGTCCAAGTTCTGGGTTCCAGGTTTCTCTGTCACACAGATGAACAGTGAAGTCTAAAATCTGTGATGGACACTAAAAAACTTTAAGTCTCCTTGTCCAGACAAAAAGCTACTCAGAAAAGTATCCGTGAAATATTGTGGATATCTAATGAGCATTCTTGACCATACTTTCTCTGGCGAAAGAGATGTCATTACTGAAATAAAACAGGTAGAAAAAAAATAATCATTTAGTGCTTGTTTCCAACTCTTGTGGAGCATAGAAGGCCTTCCCAACAGCTCTCCCCTCTGCCCTTGCTTTTGTCAGGTTAAAAACCTCTGAGAGATTCAAGGTTCACAGTATGCAAAACCAAAGTTAATTTTGCAATGAATTTGACAAGAAGGTGTCAATACAGAATAAAAACAAGTCTTGTAGCCTCTTACTCAGAATATCTTCTTGTTTGTAAATGGGAACCACAGACCCTTAGGAGTTCAATTCAACCCCAGATGAGAATGTTGTAAAGCAGCGGTTCCCAACCTGTGAGTCACGACCCCTTTGGGGGTCAAATGACCCTTTCACAGGGGTTGCCTAAGACCATCAGAAAACAAAAAGATATTTACATTACAATTCATAACAGTAGCAAAATTACAGTTATAGAGTAGCAACGAAAATAATTTTATGGTTGGGGGGTCACCACAACATGAGGAACTGTATTAAGGGGTCGCAGCATTAGGAAGGTTGAGAACCGCTGTAAAGGAAGGGAGTGATGGAGAGCTACCCAGAGTCAGAAGATCAACATAGGAATCAGAAAATATCCTTTACCATTTCGGGTTACTCTATGGTGGTTAAGCAGGAAGGTACAGTGAAGGTTCAGTCATTTAAGAGATGCAATGAGAAATGTTTCCACCATTCCCTCCAATGCATTAAAAAAGCTTCAGATCAATAACATGAAACAGGTGCATGGACACGGGGTAGTTATAAATAGGCACTATTTGATGATCAAGCGTAATTTTGTACACGGAGAACGAGATCAAATAATCACTGCCAGAAAGTGCTTCTGTATTTGATTTACTTTTCAAATGGTTAAAATTTGTATAAGAAAAAGAAACCTTAAAAAGCTTTTAATGAATTGGAAACAACAAACAAGCAAATCCTCCATATAAAATTAATCCTGACATTAATAAAAGTACCTTAAGCACTTTAAAATGAAAGGTGAGAAAGGTGAACTAAATTATATATTTGTACAGCTATCAAATTTTAATACGAAAAAATTTCAAAGTGCCTTTGATGACCAAAGTCCACATACCTATGGCGCTCTTTGGAAGCCAATGGTGAGTTCTGCCACCAGGTAGCTTGTTCTGATTCTAAAGAGTGACAAGGACATGGGGCCCTTCAGCATCCAGATGCATATTAAAGAGTATAGCAAGGAAACTCATCAGAAACTCATGGGGATGTTTTGCCTCAAAGCTGGTATATTCCATAAAAAAAGGAAAATGCATTTTTAAACTAGATATAATAACTAAAGGCTTCCATAAAACCAAGGTAAATTATCATATTTATGTCCTGATTTCTAATAAAAGCGATAGAGAGGCATATAGAAACACTTCATTTAAAAGACATAAAAAACAGGCAGCACTTACAATAGGTATCAATTGCTTAGATGAAAACTTGTTTTAATAAAAGAACTAACGTGGTTCCCTTTCTTAAATGTCTATATTTATTTGCTCCAGTACTATTTACCTGCCAGGTACATTACCTAACCAGATTATAAATTCTTCAGTGTCTTGAAAAGTCCCTTGTCTTGGGGTGTCACCACCTGGCAGATGCTTAACTGTGACAAAGATATGGATGGAGCTCTTTTGATAAACTAGTTGGAAACACCTATCAGCAATGTCCTCTTTCCTTCAAATCAGTGATCCACAATCTTTAGGCATTTCAAACGCTTACATAGTAACCACTGTGCTCAGGGCAATATGGCTTCAAGATTAGACAGGTGAATTTAAAAATAATTTGGGGGTAAATGGCCTATTATTAAAATGCATGAAAATGGCAAGTCAAGTTACTTTCCTTAATAGCTGTCAAAAAAACCCACAAAACATCAGGCTTCAAGAAAAAAGAACAAGAAGTTATTAAAGATGGATTTAAAAATAAACAACAGACTATTCATATTCTTAGTTGAGGGGTCCAATACTTTTTATCTTCTTACTTGTTTTTCAAGGAAAAATGATTAATTCAGCTCAATTCCAATGGTAAACTTGGGTGTTTTGTTTTACTTTAAAACCATACTCATTAAGATTTTAAAAATAGCATTAAAACCACAAGCATCCAGGAAATTTATGGATACTAACGTACTCAAAAGCCAATTCAATGGAAAACTTCACAATAAACATAAATAAGTTGCACCCATACCATAAGACTAATAGACTGCCTGACACACACAATACATATTGGGTTGTCGGAAAAGTCATGACACATTTTTGCAACAAAAAACATAGAAAAAATATGTCATGACTTTTTCGACAACCCAATATTTGTTAAATTAATGAACAGATGCGTATATTTAGATTTGTCATGCTGCTATTTCTTGCTCCAGTTTTATTAAACCAAACTGCTAACCCTTACAAGCTTTTTACAAATACTATCTAAAGAGAAGAAAGATGACTGGCATGAAAAACAACATAATTTTACAACTCATGACCCTACTCACTATATCCAGGAGGTGACAGCATTTGGATTGCTTCTGTGAATTAGAAGGCATTTTTTTCTTATAATTCAAAATTATAGGCCATATAGAGTATCTTAACAGCAGATAGCCAAGATTATGGGATCATCTGAGGAGAATACTTCAGTTTCATCAAAAATTCACATTTAACAGTAGTGTATTAATTCATGTCAACCCTGCTCTCAAGATAATCGCCAGGGACCTCCCACATGAAATCAATATGCATACGTCTATTTAGTTTTCATCCTGGGTACACTAAATAAATATCACGCTATAGACCACTTAGCTATTCATTATTCACAGGCAAATAGCAAACGTAAAAAGCAGGCTGGTCATGTCAAGTCGTTAACAAATCAATCGATAACTGCTCCCCATTTTAGTTTGCCAAATGAGGGCAAAGATGTGCAATATCTGGGGAGCAAACTGCTAATCTGCTGCCAAGGTATGGTCCATCTACAGGAGAAGTTTCCATATTTACACTGATTTTAATGCAATCTCTCAAGGAAACCTTAAGTTGTGTTATGACTTCTCAGGCTTTAATAAGCATTAAAAGAGATCCACTCTTTCATACGATTCCTTAGACACCAAAAGACCCGAGTTCTCCAAGGATCACAGTGGGACACGCTACTCTTGGCTCCCTAAAGTGTCTGAGATTGAGGCAGAACTAAAAAACACTTGAATGCATTATGTGTTTAAGCCTCAAATCTTCTATTTCTACTGCTTTTGAAGCAAAACCTTTAACATATTTTAGGGGCCACGGGTATTCACAAGCAGCTAATGCCCCCAAAGTGACCAAGAATGGTCCCAGTTTTGCAAAAACTCACATTTTTTCTTTTCTTTAAGTGTGAGCCCTGTTAAACACCACACTCATGATGCCAGGCCCCTGAGAATGTCACCCTTTGTGCATTAATTTCAGGATGATCGCTACTCCTGCCTGTCTCATGTCACAAAGAGCTGACACATCGTACATACTGTACCTAAGGTCACTTACTCAACTTGTCAGCTAAGAAACAGTGTAAATGAAACGAAGAAAAGGAATTTCAGTCTCTGCAATAAAGCTGAGCTTCATGACTGCTTCCTCAATTTAGACCACATGATAAAAACTACTATCTACAAAGTGTCAGCAATGACAGCAACAGAACTCAAAAAGTACTGCCCATTTTTATCTCTCATCCATTCAAAAAATCAACAGCAAGACTCAACCCAAAGCCATACAAACAATGGTCGTCATTATAATTATGAGACTTGAAGGCAGTATCAGGTTGTGATGGCCCAAACATCTTTCCCACTAACAGCAAGTTGGGGGCAGGGTGGGGGGTGGTGAGGGGGAGGACCCAGTCTCACTTCTTAATCATCTCTGTGACTTGATCTATGGGGAGAACATGACTATTTGTTGTCAAACGCAGAAGTTAACATTAGCACACACACGCATATCCCTGCTGGAAGCAAGTCGTGCTGGGTTTTAAATGAATCTACACTGTATTTACTTACTCTCCAGCCTTATTTCCCGGGTGACGGGTTTAATTAATACTTCACCCCAGAAACAATCCACAGAAGAATAAATAGCTTTATTGGAAGTAAAAGTCATAACCGAAACCTGCTTTTCCTGTGGATGGCAGTTTTCTTACTGCCTTTCCTTTTCTTCAGTGGATATCTGTCTCCTCCCTGCTGTCTCAATGATAAAAGTGGAGTCCATAAAATGATCCACAAAGAACAAGACAAAAGTTGGAGAACATCCTCTTGTTACCTATTTTTCTCTTTATCTAAGATGCTCAGTGCACAAATTACAGCTGGCCCTCATCACCTGAGCAAACAGCTCTGCTGTGTCACCCGTTACATCTTGTCTGTTTATCACGTTAAGAGCCAAAGGCACACACAGCCAGAATGTTAGAAACTGTGTGGTTTGCAATATGTGTGGTTTGCCCCACCCCCAGCGCCCTGACAGAAATCGTCCCCACTTCCCACGGCTGGTGCTCTTCCCCGGGCCTTACTTACCCTGCCCAAGAGGTTGTCCTGAAGCAGTGTCTCTTGCAGCACTGGGGCCACTTCCTCCAAGCTCAACATGTGGCAAAGGTCGGTGAGCTCCTCCTGTCCCAGGGACCCAGTGCCTGTCGTGTCAAAACTGTCAAACAGCTCCTTGAGTCGGGCCTCATGCTGGTCCTGCTCCACCTCATCCATCCCATAGCCCACAGCGCTCACCTGTGTGAGATGGAAACAAGGACAGGTTGTGGCAGCCCCTGGAGTCCTACTGCCGCCACTGCTCGGCACACCCATGCACACCCCACCCATGCCAGCCCCTTGGGAGTGCTCTGTATGCCCTGGTCCCCTCCTGTGGATCAATCAGGGTCTTGGTAAGGACCAGCAGGAGAGCTAACACTGCACACCCCTCAGCAAGACCACAGGTCTCTCCAGGACCCAGCCTGGCCAGCGGAGCTGCCTCATGCCCCCACATGGGGCACATCCACAAGGTCCGGTCACCGCCGGGTAATGTTACCAGATGGAGGGAGTCTCTAGGCAGAAAAGCACCCAACCAGTCTATCAAACTCTAGACTGAGAGTGGTTCCCTCTCTTATCAGCTCATCTGACCCAGGACTTACAGACGGTGAAAGGCCACTTCTGACATCCAGTCCTTTCAAATATACGGTCAGCAGCAATAGCCTGCAGGGCCAGAGCGTCCATGCAAGTCCGTGAGCGCCAGACTACCTGTTCAGATGTTGCAACATGCCAGCTTGGATGAGTTGTTTAGTTTCTCTTCCTGCAGCCTAGATGACCCACTTTGTTGCAGGACCGGAGGGTTGCAGCAAGAGGCAATGGATGAACAGTCAGATACAAAACCACCTCCCTGTTTACATAAGACCGAATGCCTTTTCCACAAGTTCCTCATAAAGCAACTCAATTAACTTCATTGGTGCAATTACATGAGGTGTGACAGGAAGAGTACTCCCAGAGGCCTGCTTTAGTCCCAGGGAGGTGTAGGTAATGCTCAGTTGCCTAGAGAAAGGGGAAAAACACTCCTCCAACCTTTCAGACAGTGAGATTTGAAGGAGCCACAGACCATATGAATCATAGAGAATCTCAGAGAACTTGATTATCTAGGCTGTCTCACTCTGCTCACTTGGTTATTCTGTCTTCTCTCTCTCTGACCACCCAAACGCTTGTTTTTCCAATTCCCATGGGATCCATAAAAATGTGGAGTCATCAATAACTCTCAGAATCATTTTTGCTAAAAATATACATCATAAAATACTAGGTACATAATACTTTAAGAAAGAATCTGGCTATTTGCTTGTACAATAATTCATTTTTAATGTATTGGGTCTTCCAATGAAAACCTGAAACCTGCACATCTAAAGGTACCTTCACCATGATGCAACGGAAGCCAAACATGACATATGCCCTTGAGATGGTGACCTCAGCCATCGGAAACGTGGCTCTCAGAACCAGCCCTTGCCTATAAAAAGCAGCACCTTTTTAAAAAAAACGTATTTATCTTGCCAATATAATTTTTTTATTGTGACAAAAACCCCATAACATGAAATCCACCCTATTAACAAAATTTTAAGTGTGTGGTATAGTATCATTCACTATTGATGTGTGCACTGTTGTACAGCAGATCTCTAGAACTTTTTCATCTTGCACGGCAAACTCTATACCCACTGCACAGCAGCTCCCCCACTTCTTCCTCCCCTATCCCCTGGCAACCACCATTCTATGTTTAAAAGCGGTACCTTTAGCTAAACCAAGCCCTGGGTCAGAAAACTCTGAAAGGTGATGTTGCGTGAAGTAGATCATTGCAATAGGAAACATGCAGCTTAAGATGCTGAACACAGCCAGAACTGAAAATAAGAGAGCCTTCCACAACAAACCGATGCTGCTGTAGGTTGTGTGGCTTGCTTTCCATAGACAACTGTTTAAAACATAACAAGCTAAAGCAGAACCACGGTGTCAGCAGAACCAGGTGGGCTCAGAAAATGGATACAAACAGTTCATCCGTGATTTTTACTGGGGCCACTCATTAACATGAAGTGGCACCAAGCCGGTGGTCCAGACTCCTGGTCTCGAAAGGTCTCTTCTAATTATCAGTTTTTCTATTACCAAGGTGCTGCTGGCTTCTGGCAACCTTCCCAGAGTGGGTCTGTTGGGTTAACTAATCACTATGCAAATGTTTTCAAAGCAAGTTGAGAGTGCTATGTAAACATCAAAGCATCAGCAAAGAAACACCAAGGTGCTAGGCAAAGCCACAGAAGTTAGGAATTTAGACAGGACCAAGGCTTGGTTAATGAGATCCACCTAAAGTTTGCCTGTTAATTGTCACCTAAGATCTGCTGAGAATCCCCATGGTGCTCTGGGATTTGCAGGGTTGCCATAGCTTTCATATTCACTCTGAGTTTAATAGTCCCCTGGGCTGTAATCTGACCAACTTCATAAAAGCCAGACTATCCTGCTTTTGCTTAATTTTGCATCTTTAAAAAAAACAAACTCGAACATGACAGACTTCCTCCTTTTTAAATTATCTTTAAGGGCTGGGGATTTGTCCATCTAAACCAATGAAAGAAGGCCATAAAACTCACAGTGTACTGAGAAATCCTGATTGTATCCATGGTTTTGAATTGACAAGCTAACATGCCCTGCTCTTTGGGAGGCCACTGGATTTTCACTAAATCAAACCTCTTTCATTTTACAGCAGCTTTCTTTTTTTATCTCTTTATTTCATCTCCCTCCTTCCCAAGACAGCCTGATTGGGAAAACATTCTTTTGACTGAAGGGGGAAAACAGCCCTACCCCTGCAGAACAAATGATCGTTCGGAAGGAAATATCCAAAAGCTGTCACATATGGTGACACATTGTCAGTACTCTTCTGGCACAGAATGCATTTCTACTGATTGATATTACTTCCCAAATGTTCATCAGTAATTTCATGTGCAAGAATTTTTTTTCTCCCCACTTGCCAGAAATTTAAGGGCGAGGTCCACAACCTCTATATTTCTTTTGTAGCTTCCCCCCAGATGCATAGTTCAGTGTGTTCTTCACACCAGGATGCAGTCAACATCATGGACTGACTGACTGTACGGCGATTCCTTGAGTGGAAACTTAACCTGAATTAGAGCTATATGAGCATATGAAGACTTTGAAATGCCTATTTCTTCGGCAAACACACCTCTACCTCCCCCATGCAACCACTTTTCAAAGGCATTTTGAGTCCTAGACATAACCAAGCAGACGGAGAAAGCCAGGACCGACTGCCAAACTGCACCAAGCAGAGCTGTCTGAGGTTTGGTTCAAGGAGTTAGGAAGTGAGCCAATGGATTCACAAACTTCAGCTGCATTCTTTTTTTTTTTTTTTTGCTATAAGATGTGACTTTGGAGGAGAATCTGTACTAAAACACTTTCTCTAGTCCCCTGGTTTATAGAATGAGAAGAATAATACCCATCTGGGAGGGCTGTCCTGAGGGTTAAAATAGTAAGCAAGTGAGAGTAGCTAATCCCAGAGAAAGCTAACATAAGAAGGGAATTGAGAAAACGGCCAAGAAAATACCTGTGACTTACAAACAAGGGGCAAGCTGAGGAGAGGTAACTTACACAAGTCAATCAGCCATAGACTTGCCTTCAAAGAAACAGAACAGAAGCTGTGGAATGCCAGAACTCAGAGAGCAAAAACAGACAGGGGACATATTACGTGTAAATATTTCATTACTAAATGGTAATGGCGTCAGCTAATGTTCAATGCTTCCTTAATCTTTAAAGGCACATTATTGATAAATTTAATGTCAAAGGAAAGCAGAAAAGATGAAATACGGTTAAAAGTTCAGAAGAATATATATATTTTTAACTTCTGAGCCTTTACTGTAAGTCTGGCCTACACGGAATACATATATGATCTCATTTAATCCTCTTCATTCTTTAAAGTAGATATCATACCACATTTAAGTTGTGGGAACTGGGGCTTGGCAAAATTAAGCAACTTGTCCAAGGATACAGTGCTGATATGAAGATGGAGCCAAGATTTGAACCCTGGTCTGACTCTATACTCTCTCTCAGTGCTATACATATACACAGAACACATGAATGGGACCAATGAAATCACTGGCATACCACTTGTCTCCACCTTTATGTGTTAACCATTTGTACCAAGTACTGGAAACCACCATGGAACACTTGACAGCCGCAAACTCCTACAAATTGGAATGAGGAGTTGTGGGGTTCCTTCCTCCCTACCTCCCTTCATCCATATATTGAACAACTATTAGCAACAAGGCACTAGAGATACACAGAATAAGCAATCTCTTTTTACTAAAGCAGCTGTGGGATTTAGGAAAGGAAGGAATGTATTTTATACAAAAAATATTATGAAGAGCCCCTTACCTTCAATAATGGGCATAGTCCAGGAACTGTCAGTTGTTAAATTCATTCCCCCAAACACTTAAGTATGTCTCATCTGTGCAATTCAATGCTTCCCAGAGTCAAATCCTTGCTGACACCCAGGAGTGACAGGAATCTTACTCAGAGATAAAGAAAGTTGGGTTTGGAGTGATAAATCTTCCTTTAAATGGCAAAGAACAATCCCAGTTTTATAAAGCCTGCCACAAACCGGGGCCTCCCTTCACCATCTACCGTCCCGATCTAGCTGTCAGAAGCCTTTACCAGTCCTTTGGAATAAAAGGGCCAGTGTGTGAGCAATATTTTGGAGTTCTAACTAGGCAGATGCACAGAGCCATTAATCAAAACAGTTACCACCCAGGAACTACTCGTAACAAGAACTATTGGGAGCCTTTCCTTCCAAATAACTGAAAACAAGGCTGCCAAAATGTGCAGACCGTGACAGGGAATGTCCATCACAGATTGGTGTTATTGTGCTCCACTCGGCAACCCTGGCTGATGAAGTCCCAGCGCCAACTGGGACTAGAAAAGGGATAGGTGGAGGTGCAGCTGGAATAATGAAGTCCCCAACATAAGGCCAGCATGAAGTGGATACATGAACTTGTGAACTTTCCAGCGTCCATGATATAGAAAGGAGCTTGTAAGAATAGCACCCCGGCCAAAGGGGACGTCTGTTCTGGGCCAGAGGGAGTGAAAAGGGGACAAAGCCTGGCAAGGGAAAACCAAATAATAAATAAGCACAATGCCAGCGCCCCCAGCCCAGGCCTTTTATTTCCCCTCCAGATGGTCCAGCAGCTGAACAGCTACGAGGAATGTCTGGATGCCCCTCTTGGCTCAGCCGCTTTCGTTGGGTAGTATAATAGATGCTTTTGGGTCTGCGTTCACACAGAGCTGTTGGAGGTCCACAGACCAGGCAGTGACCACCAAGTGGCTAATTTAGTTACTTCATTAGTAAAGTGATAAACGTGCATAACCCCTGGTTTGGCAAAGCTTTTCATTCAGGCCTTTAGCTTTCACGGTTTGGCACATCAGAGCCTCATAATGCCCATGATCAAATTACAATGTTTCTTTTTCTTTTCTCTTTTCTGCGCTTTAATTTGCTGCAAAGGTTTCCAGTCTTATCATTTTGGACTAATTTCAGTATAAAATGAAATAAAGACAAGAATATATTTAAGTTTAGCCAAAGCTTAATAGAAAAAGCAATTGTCCGCATTTATGTATCTGTACAGAATATTTCTGCCAAAAACTACTGCTGCGCAAACTGATGACTGTCCGACGGCCTCCTCTCTGCTCAGATAGCACCTCACTTCTAGCTGGAACCCAAAAGCACAAGAATATCAGCAAGAATAAAACCATGATATAAAAATACAACACAAATGCTTAAATGCCACCACACAGGGGGGATAAAAAAGTCACATTAAATTTGAAAGGAAATAACCTTTGCTAACTACACTATACAACTTCATTTAACTAAGGGAATCCTACCAACATTTATTCTGAAACATAAATAAGCTTTAGTATTTTACTATCCTGAATGATGTAGAAAAGCCAAGCTTTTGTTAAACCTGATAGCTAGGTAGGCTACCCAATCAAGTTGTTAACTCTGGATCGCTGGACGAATAAAATCATTAGCTTAGCACATTGTAGATTCAATAACCTGTAATCAGCTACTACGCAAAACTACAGAAGCAAAAAACAGCTGCCTATTTGTTACTTTCTTAAAAGACCCTGCTTGTAACAACTTTCACTCTTGAGCCTGATTAACTCAAATTAATGCAGAATGCCTGCAGATATCAGAACAGTTCTCTGGGGTAAAAGTGAAGAGCTTCTCTTTTTACATCTGTAAGCAATAGATTTTTCCCAACTTTGCTTTTGAAGTGAGCATTAGAACATAAATACTTCGTAATGTTTCCATCCAAAAGCCAGAATAAATGGTTAATTGCTGATATAACTTGTAATAAAGAAGCATCCTAATTTCAAACAAAGTTGCTCACTTGCATATTCCCATCATCGTTTTGAAATTCAATTTTATTTGTAAATAGGATAAAAATATCTTTTTGAAAGCTTCACTAAGTCTCTCTACAAGCCCCTGCCCAACAGATGTAAGTTCAATAGCCAGAATTCAAACCACATAATTTATTGGCTTACAAATGAATTGACATCTATAAAAAATAAACCTCCTGAAAAGGCTTTCAGGCTGTTTGAATCCCTTGAAAATGCTTTGGCTAAACTTGCCAACCCTTTATCAATGTAAGCCTGATAAAATGTATTTTCCTTATCAACATAGAGTGGAAGCATCAAGATTGGTGAAATGTTAGGTTAAAAAGTTATTTGCAGTGGCATTTAAAACAATTTACTTGAACAACATTTGACTTATGATAAGAATATTTCTTATTAAATTACGATTGGCTGTTCAGAATTCATTGGAGCCCTGTTCTCCCCCTGTGACAGTTAACATCTTTTGATATTAAGGGTCATCTCATATCTAAAATGAAAAAAGAATAAGAAAAAAGACACCCATGCCATTCTGAGCAAGTACCTATTAAAATGACTGATCCTTGACATTTTAATGCAAAGACCATGCCTGTGATGGCTTCCTTTCTGCTGTCCCCTGTAAAGCCTTTTCCTGCCTTTGCCCCAGGTA
>NW_017732268.1:629308-630285 GCF_001890085.2 Hipposideros armiger
GGTCTCATAATAAGTTGTCTAGACACAAGGTACATGGTAGAACAATCTTTCCAGCTCCCGTCTGATTTGCAGGGCTGAAGCTAGGAATCACCTCTTCCTATCTCTCTCTCTCTCCCCCTCTTTCAACTTCGCAGAAAGAGCTTCCAGCTGTAAACTGTCTCCATCAGCTTTGTCCTTTTGTCAAGGACCGGTTTGGTAGCTGCAGAAGCCCAGCCCTGGAACCCTGGAAGCTTCTCTATCAACACTTCACACTTGTATTCTGCTGGTCTGGCGATCAATGCTTTCAGGCAACACGTGAGTGTCATTCTGTTATTTTCCCTTTCTTAGTAAAGACTGCCCTGGGAAAGTCTTTCTATACGCATTGGTCCCACACACCTTCGAAAATTCCCACTTTACGGGTAACTCTCCGCTACTCAGCCCAGGCTAACACCTCAGGTTTACCTAGACAGGTTTTTCTTTAGCTTCTGGGATGCACAAGGCAATATAGTACAAACACCCTTTCTGCTCCCTCCGGGACTCAAAGTCTACTCCTGGACCAACACACAGTAGCCGCTTTCAGCTGGCGGCTGTGGGCTGGGACCACGCGGGTAGCGGAAGCTCCGAGACCCAGCTGCGCCGCAGGACGCGGAGGAGAGGTGAGGCCGGAGGGCGGGCGCGCCGCCGACGTCCCCGGCAACCTGTGATGCAGACGCGTCCCTGAATCGCCTGCCCATCGCCACCCTCAGTCATCCCAATTGTACCGCCTTGGCAGCACGTTCTCCGGGCCCCCGCCGTCCTCGCCTACCTTCTGTCGGCCTCTCCGTTGCGCCCGCACAGCCGGCTGCCTGCCTCCACTGCTCTGCAAAGCAAAGGCGGACGCTTTGTTAGGGCGCAAGAAGCCGGACAATACTTTGCAGTCGGCGCCGAGGTTCTGGGCGGGCGTCCTTCAAAAGGACGAGAATGGGGACCCGCGCGAGCTTCATTTCCATATGTAAGGG
>NW_017732268.1:635095-644755 GCF_001890085.2 Hipposideros armiger
ATTTGGTCAAGTGACTTAACCTTTTGACCCTCTGTCTCTTCATCTATAAAACATAGGTAATAATAGCACATGCCTCATATGACCGTTTTGAGTATTACAAGAACTAATTCATTTAGAACTTAGAATGGGCTCTGGTACACAGTAACTGATCAACTGATGTTACCCACTATTATTTTTATCATGCACAGGAATAAATAGATGAAACAGACTATATCTTTCAAGGAGCTTACAGTCTTCCAGGTGGAGACAGACAGGTGCACAGATAAAGGCAGTAAAGTGTGGTGGGTGAAATGATGAAGAAAGAATGTTTAGGCTATCATGGGGGCGGGGGGTGTCATAGAGAAGGGAGCGGTGAATTCTTTTGGTCAACTCTTTTGAGACAGGTGCAATATCAAACCAAAGTAGTTTCTATTTCCCTGACCCTTAGGTAAATGATCCTTCCCTATTAAATGCCTGTTTGGCTTGCTTTATTCGCCCATAGTTATTTTACTGTGAATAATTACGTAAGCACAAATGAAGGCTTTTCATGAAGGGACATTGTGGTCCCTCTTTATTTACAGTCTGAATAAAGGAGCTTACCATAGTAGGTGAAACTAGGTTACATTTTTTTTATTTCTTATGTTCAGTGGCATATTTCTTACAGAAATCAGAGTTGTTTGTGCAAAAGGAAAATAGGCCTTTTCTCATCCCAGGAGGTAATCTTATGCCTATTGGCTGTGACTGCCTAAGTCATGGCCATAGATTTTATGTTAGCCAATGGGAACCAAAGTAAGCTGAGGATTCTGGAAAGATTTTCTCAATAATATGTAACCAATGGGAGGAAATACCACTATTGTTCTCTGTGTTTTGTTGGTCTGCATGTGATGGCTGGCACTACTGCAGCCCTCTTGTAACCATGAAGGGAGATACTGCTGACCTCCTAAGGATGGCAAAGTAGAAAGATGGAAACAAAGTGGGTCTCTGAAGACATCCTTGAGCTGCTGGATTTACTGACTTTGGGCCTTGATCCACCTTGTTGTGTGAGAAATAACACCTTAATTGTTCACGCTGCTTTTAGATGGTTCTTCTTTCAGTTAATCTCTTGTGGTAGCTTGTCCCCAAGGATTTGGGGCACTCCCCTGCAGGAATATTGTACATACTCTCTAGCCCAGGCATGAATATATGACTTACTTTGACTAAATAAATGTGAGCGGCATGATGGGTCATTGCTGGGCAGAAGCTTCAAGGGCCACCATGTGGTTTGCCATGCGCCCTCTCTGTGCCCCTTCGATCCAGGAAAGCACGCTGAGATGGAGACTTGGCCAACTTAGTTCTCAGTGACTACAATAAGCAAGGCCTTGTCCCTTCCATGATGGACCTGTGGTATGAACAAGAAATAAACTTGATCATTTTAAGCAGCTGAAATTTGTTTATTATTGTTCCCATGGATAAATCTAGTCTATTTTGACTGGTAAACATCCTAAAGGTTGTAGTGACTACAAGCAATAAAGTGAAGGCAAGAGCTTGAGATGCAGAACCTTAACTCTGAGTAATTGAACAGTTACTAGAAAGAACAGGCTCCCCCTCCCCCCTTGCCCACTGGTTAGCGAGATGAGCTCCAGAATGGTAATTTAATCCAAATAATGCTTTAAAAATGTCTTCCCTTCAATGCATTATTCAGAGTAAACTAATCACAACTTACTAAGTGTCTGTTTAGTATCCCTGACACCCTTCTTATCACTTGGCCTAACCAAAGCTGTTTTTGTAATGGCCTTGCTATGCACACCCCTAACAACCCATCCACCTATAGACACCTACCTAGAGGGCTTTCAGTACTGGCTCAATGATATAGCTGAATTTCCCTTGTGCAAATATGAAATGAGGGTGATGCATCAGTGCGGGCAGCAAGGGCATGATGATGGTGATAACTAATACTTACAAAGCACTTGTTCAATACCAGGTGTCTGTCTAAGCATTTGATGTATACAGTAACTCCATTCTCACCTTCTAAGGCAGGTCTTATTCTCTCTCTCTTACAGAGGAGGAAACAGAGGCCCAGAGAGGTTAAGCGTCTTGTCCAAGGTCATGCAACTAAAATATGGTGACACTTGGATTTGATTCCAGGCCATCAGGCTCCAGAGTCATGTTCTAGCTGTGATGCTTAACCAAGAGGGGTGAGGGGCATTCTTGGGGCAGCGGCAACAGGCTGAGAGCCCAGTTGGGCTTCACTTGACTTAAATCTTAGCTGGGTATCGTTTCACAGTTCACAGAACACGTCTATGCCCTGGTTTCCTCAATTGTCAGATGGCGCTGCTGAGGGCTCTGTCCTGTGTGAAGTAGTTGAGGCATGTGAGGACCCTAGGGTCAAGCTAGGTTTTAGTAATGTTACTGGGGTTGCTACAGCATTCTAGGACAGACCCCCAGAGGGTGCAGATGTCTTGGGCATGTGAAGAGTCTTGCACAAATATGAAAAAGCCATTTGGGGACTTCTGTAGGAGGGTGCACATTGTAAGGTGACAACAGGACCTGGGGAAGGCTGTCTGGAGAGTCACTGCTCGGATCTGTAGACACAAAAGCAGCTGAGAGGCACTTGGCATGCTGGAATGCACGGCTGGGTTAACCATTTAGACCAGCAGTTCTCAACCTTCCTAATGCCACGACCCCTTAACACAGTTCCTCATGTTGTGGTGACCCCCAACCATACAATTATTTTCATTGCTACTCTATAACTGTAATTTTGCTACTGTTATGAATCATAATGTAAATATGTTTTTGTTTTCCGATGGTCTTAAGCAACCCCTGTGAAAGGGTCGTTCGACCCCCAAAGGGGTTGCAACCCACAGGTTGAGAACCGCTGATTTAAATCAACTGTGATTGGAAAGGGTCGAGGGCATTTTTCTGAGGCCTAAAAGGGGGTGCATAGATGTGCATGTGAGTAGGGAGGTAAGGGCAAGGAACTGGATCTAAAATTGTTTCAGAAAAGCTCTAGAGGGCTGGCTGAGTGGTGCGTTGGTTAAGAGCTGGCTTGGGACACCAGCTCTGAGCAGCAGGGTCCCGGTTCGGATCCCACATATGAGGGCCAGTGACACTGCCCTCTACAGCTAAGATGGTGAACAACAGCTCAACCTGGAGCTGGGCTGCCGTGAGTCACCGGTGACAGCGTAGGGTGCAGCCCCTGCTGCAGTGGGTTGCCATAAGCTACTGTGTGTGGCCTGCAGCCAGAGTGAGTGATCAGCAGCCGGTATGAGCTGCCAAGAGCCGCCGTGAGCGGTCGTCTGGTGGCCAGCGACCTATCTGCCTCAGCCGGGAAGAGCGCAATGATAATACCAACATGGACCAGTGAAGCAACGTCCTCCACAACTAGACTGAAGAACAAAAGGACAGCAACTTGTCTGTTCCCCTCCTCCAATTTCCCAATAAAATCTTAAAAAAAAAAAAGCTTTAGATATGTAGCTCAAGAGAGAACTTAATAGTTCGGGAAATACAAATAGCAGGCCCTTTAGGTTGTATCTGTAAAATAAATTTTTAAATTGAACACTTCTCACCATCCCCACTGTGGCCACCGCCAACACCCTGCTTACGGCCACCATTGTGTCTCTCCTAGGCTCCTGCATCAGTCTAATTGGTCTCCCTGCTTCCACACTTGTCCCTGCCCCATCCCTTTGCCTCACTGGAGAGAGTGATCTTTTAAAGAATGCAGTCAGTTCCTGTGGCTTCTTTTCACTCTTAGAACAAACCCCAAATCTTTACTACATAATCTGTCCTTACTAACAGCTGGATTTCATCTCTCATCATCCCCATCCACACCTCCCTCCAGTCCAACCTCTCAGGCCTTCTTTCTGTTATATGAACACACAGAGATCCTTCCTGCATCAGCTATTCCCTTTGCCTGCATCAGCTATGGCCTTTCCCCCCCCGGGCTCTTTGCACAGCTGGCTCCTTCTCCTCCTCTGGTCTTGGTCCAAATACCACCTTCTCCGATTTCCCAATCACCCTGTCCCCTGCCCCTCATCCTCTCTCTGCCACCCTCTATGCCATTAGCAGATTTCCTTTCCTTCACAGCATGCACTGTGATCTGAAATGGTCTTCTTTGTTCATTTGCTTGTTTAAAGGGCTGTTGCCGTCTCCCCTGTTAGCCTGACTGGGCCTTGTTCCCCTTGTTCATGGCTGTATCCCCAGACCTTGATCAGCTTCCAGTGCACGGGGGCTCCATAAATTAAAAAATAAGTAATTTACATTTAATTTCCATCAGTAATACATTTAAAACAATTTACTTAGATGGCCCAGTGGGGAAAGGAAGGAGATAAAAATTAATTTTATTTACATTTAATTGAATATTGATGTATTCTTTGGACGATGGCAATAGAATAGTGATATCTCAACACAATTTTGTGAGGTTAATCTACGCCCTAGAAAATCTGAAATTACATTTGGCTCAGAATAAATTATTTATACATAGAAAAATTTAAACCCAGGAGCCACAATTGATAGGTTTCTATTTTTAAATATTATGAAAACATAAAATATAAGCCACAATATTTCTATAATAAAGAGTAAGGGTAAAGAATACAATGTTAAAATCTAGCTAACCATATATTTTTTTACTAATTTCTTTGAATAATTTAATGGTACTGAATACTTATTTAGAATCCTTGGAAATATTAATATCATACCTGAGTTAATTGCATTTGCCTATTTGTCTTATTTCTGGATTTGATTCAACATTTTTATATTTTAAGATTCTTAACAGAGAGCCCTCTGGGATACAATCACGTTTAATCCACATATGACTAAATTTGGTTATATTTGCTCATTGTGGAAAGAGCCCTTTCTAACAAGTAAATATTAATGCTGACTGGTTTAGAAAAAGGAACCCTTGGGGCACCTCTTCTCTTTCTTTCCATTTTTAGACACCTCTGTTAGCTGCCTTAACACTTGAGTGGAAATGCTTTTAAAGGAGCTTGTGAAGATTTGGAAAAGATTTTATTTTTAATATCCCAGATTGCATCCTCTGCATTTGGTTGGTTTTGTTACATGTACTCCAATACTCCATCTGTCTTGGAGATACAAAAAATTCAGCAGGGGAAAATGGAAAGGGCAAAATCGTTTCCCTAGTTCTCTAAAATGTCTAAAAATTACTTCACATGTAAGATCTAGTACATGGATTCCATCAATTCTAATTTCCACAACACTCACTACGCAGGTGCCTGTCAACTGCCTTCCAAGACAAGGAAAGGAGACATTGCTCAGTTACTCCCTGATGCGAAAGTTTGCAAGGTTGAAAGCCTGTCACACAACCGCTACCTTGAAAGACTTCTGTAAGATTTCTTATCATTTCAGGTGAATTTAATGAAACACACAGGTTGGTTCTTTTATCATGACTGTCCTTAAAAAAGAATATAATCAATTTATTTGCTGGCTACAGTTGATCTGGGATTTCTGATATCTTTCTTTCATGTTTCGGGCTAAATACAGGATGAAAAAAATCTGCAAAACAATGTCATTGCCTATCCCCACTGCACCTGACAGTGAAAGAAGTTGAAATCTTACTCCTCATTGGACATTACCTCCAATTTCAAGCTTCTATTATCTTTTTTTTTAAAGGCACTGGACAATACAGAGATATAAAGTTTTTTATATCTATGAAAATCAGCTGGCTATATTTGTAATTGGAGCACTTCATGAACTGGGTGTTTGAGAGATCTAAGTGCTTTAATCTGTGCTACCATTGTTTAATATTATATTTACGTATTTATTGAGTGTCTTGTAGCCTTAGAATGTGAACTTCTCAGACTAAAGATCTTTTATTATCTTGAGTAGCACCAAATAGGGATTCTTCAGTATCGTCTCAAAAGGGAGTTTAATCTGGAACTATAAAGTGACACTTTCTTGGTGTGTGTGAACAGAATCAAACCTTCAATAAGCAAAACTCACAGCCCCCAACTTCATGAATCTACTGAATGGTGAGGATACTAGTATCCTGGTTTGTTCATTCTGGGAGGATCTTTATTTTAGAATTATTAGAAACAAAGCATTTTTAAGCAAAATAAACCATTGGAGAAGGTGATATTTAAATAGTAGGTGATATTTAAAACTGGCTCTATAATTTACAAATCATGGCTCAAGGTGATAAACTTATACATTCATACTTAACCCACATATCAAATTTCTCATGTCCTGTGACTCATCTGAGAGCTCTATTCACTTGCCATCAATACGTCCTATCCTGTTACATGACCTTGTCACCACCTAGAACTGCTTCACCTCTGAAATCTTGAACTTTGAAATTCCACTCTGACCTCAACCCAACACCCTTCCCTCCCCGGTACCTTCACGCCACCTATCTTCAGTCTTAATGAGGCATTGGCCTTCAAGCTCCCCTTCTAACAGCGCCTAGCCCTCTTGGGGTTAAGGATGCTCTCATCATCAGACACAACCCCCTTACTCCTTTGACTTGTTAGCACAGCCAACCAACAAATCCTCAATCTTGGGTCCACCCATCTGTCTGTTTTCCTTGGCCCTTGAGCATTATGGGAGAAAATCACATAAGACGTAACTATACAGTCAGGTGGTAATATAAAATTTGAATTTCAAATGTCAACTGGGCATACAAGACCACCTGAAATTCTTTGATCATTCCCTGTTGATTCCCTATAGAATCTACCTGATCTGAGACATGTGGGACTGGATGACATGAATCACACACACTTAGGACAGAGCTATTGTATTCAAAACATATAAAGTTCATTTCCTCCCCCCAACCCCCTGCATTTCATGTGGTCCAAACTTTTCCCCATTTTTTTGTATATGTTTCCTCAGGTTTTCATTTTCCTTTGCAGTTTTCCAAATAGATTACTTCTTGGAGTAATTAAAAAGTTTAGAGGCGTATTGATGAGTTGAAGATAATCACAAAATATTTATCACCCACTATGTGCCAGGCACTGTTTTAGGTGCTGAGGGACACAGCGGTGAACAAAATAAACAGCTCNTTTGAAAAAAATACTGCATACAATTAAATAGCATTTGCTTTCACTGGACTCGGTTCATGTACTCTAATAGTAGTAAAAATCCAATCAATAAGGAGCAAAGGCATCTCTGTGGAAATATTAGCTACCAGATTCCGACAGTAGTTCTATGGTGTGTGTGCATGTGGTGGGGGGTGGGGTAGCAATACTTGCCATCTCCCTCTGAAGCTTCTAACACTTGGAAATTTGTCATAGAAGCTTTTCTCATCTGCAGTTCAAACACTTTTTTTCAGCAGGAATTTAGCCGAAGTTAAAATCACCATCTGCCACCTCATATTGAACCAGTTTTTCCATGTGCCAAGAGCGTCTTCTCTTGGCAATGATGTTGACTGTGATCTTTCAGAAATGTTTCTTGGGTTGGCAGCCTTGACTGCGCGGAGCAAACAGCCTGTCTTGGAATTTAGGAGGCGATGTGCTGAGCAAGTTGTTGCCCCAGGAAGGAAAGTGCAAGGTGAAAAGTTGAACCTTAGGTTTTGAAACCCCAGAAGCCATAGCTGTTATTAAGAACTATAATCAGCTAGGGGACAAAATCTCCGCAAAATATGATTAGTAGCAGTAAAATGTTACACAAGACCTAGGAAAGGAGTATTTCATTTGAACCAGTAAGTGCTATGTAAGCACTTTTCCGGTGTGAAGTGATAGCCTCCACGCCTTAGAAACATAAGGATGACTGGGTGTGTGTGTGTGGGGGGGGTGTCTTTGCTGCCCAGTGGTTCACCATCCAGGGGCTAGGAGATGCTTAGGTGGAAATAAGGCAGGCTATGTTGAGGAGCGTAGCTGACACTGCCTCCCCCCAGATTCTGGGGGATCCCTTTACCATTTCCAAGTACCCCTCCATCAGCTCTGATATGCTTTTTCTTCCAATGGCCTTCACCTATGACTTCCTCGGTGGCTGCCGTTGAGTGCTATGTATATATGCAGAGAGCAGAAGGGCTGGGGAGCTTAACTCCCAGTGACTGCTCAGCATGGAGTAAGGAAGCCCAGCTCGCTCACTGTCCAGCAGAACATAAACTGATGTCCCCATAGAATCAGGCTGAGCTACTCCCCCGGGGGCTGTGCCTAACTCGTCCTTGCTCAGTCTCTTTCCCTCCCCTCTCCCACTTCCCTCATTCACTTGCTGGGCTCTTCTGGAAGCATTTCCTTAACAAAACACTTCCCTACAAATCCTCCTCTCGGGGGATTGTCTTCTAGGAACCTGACCTAAGACAAGGGGCATAATAAAAATATTTTAAAAATGCTACGAGACCACAGAAAGAGTGATTAATTTCACCTGGAGATCAAGGAAGTTTCCATACAAGGAAGGGTATTTGAACTTGGCCTTGAAGGGTAACTTGGATTTTGCCAGGCAGAAGGAATTGAGGAATGCCATAATAACTCTGGGGAAAATACATATATGTGCAGGGATGATAAAGGTGATGATGGGGAGTGATAGGAGAGGAAGCTGTAAGGTCGGCTGGGATGAACTGAAGAAGAGTCTAGAATGTTGGTAAAGAATCTGAGCTTTTTAAAAATTGGCAATAGTTAGCCATTGTATGTTTCTGAGCAGGGGGTAAATACGATACATCTCTCATTTAGAAAATAATTCAATGGAAATATAAAGGATGGGTTGGAGAGATAAAACATCAATAAGGAAAGCCAGTTTGGGGGTCATTGCAATGTTCTGGGTGAGGATGATGAGGGACTGACTTAGGGTACTTACTGAGAACAAAAAGGAAAGGATGGCTCTAGAGAATTAATAAATAGAATTAATAACTGAATGTAGGTGGGAAGGTGAGAACAATCAAAAGGGGCTGAAGTGTTGGATTGGGTCAGGGCGTGAATGACGATGCCATCAACCAAGAGAGAGAACCCAGAAGGTGGAAGCCAGAGAAATCAACGAGCTCATTTTTGGATGTGTTGAAATTGAAGGAGACATCTGAAAAAAAATCTCTAAAAACTCAAATAAATTTGAATAAAGTCTGAGAATAAAGAACAACAACAACAACAAAAATTGGGCTATTTAGAGACTCAAGTTCTAGTTCAAGGTTAGACCAAAGAGAGACACTTTTCAAAATTAGCTTTCTGGATAAGAATCAAAGCAACAAAATCAACCACAGAAACTTGGACACCCATCAGGTATAAGAACGCTTGAAAGTTACTTGTGACAAAATGAAATGCTTCAGTTTCATTATGAGTTTATTTTGCTATTTAAAACTAGAGTGGGGTATCTATATGGTCCAAAGATTAGATCTGATATACTAAATCTGTCTGACTGTTTGGAGCAATCATGAAAGCAGAGTCCTATGACAATGGTGCTGATGTAAAGAAGAAAAATAATACTTTTAGAGTTTGCAACCTATCACCTATCTAATGTAACACATTGCTAGTGAAAGGACTGCTGGAGAAATAAATCCTTCAGCGGACAGTAGTCATTTCCTGGCCCTTAATTATTGCCGCTGATTTGCTTATGGCCTTGCATTGATTTTTTAAAAAATAAATCAATATGTACACGTGGGAACTGTCATCCCTGCATTTGGTTGACATTTTAAGCAGCACACAATTAAAAGACAAAGCACAAGTCCAGCTTCTTACAAAGTGTTTCAGTTTGAGGAAAAGTCTACTTTTCACAAGACACATTGTTTCAAAAGCCAAATGAATTATAGGGCAGCAGGGGCCT
>NW_017732268.1:653030-661173 GCF_001890085.2 Hipposideros armiger
TGCCTGGGTTCAAATCCCAGATCTGGCACTTACTACATGTGTGACCCCGGGCAAGTTGACTAGCGTCTCTGTGACTCGGTTTCTCTATCTGTAAAATGAAGGATTTCATAGTACCAGCATCATAGGGTTGTTATGAGGATGACATGGTTTAATACACACATAGCATTTCCCCTTGTAAGCACTACCAAATTGTGAACTGTTTTATTTTAAATGATTGTCTCATTGCTCCATCTTCACATTCACAGCCAATGCCCTGAGGCAGATGTAGATGCACCAAGAAGGGAAAGCCCCTTGCTTGGAGGAGCCTATCACTTCCAGGGTCCTGAGACAGGCCCTAGCAATGTGTTCATGTGCTGCTTTTGTCAAATTTGCATAAGTGAGATATTTCCATTGCGATTGGTTAAGATGCCATCTGTTTCCATATGTTCCCCTTGAGTCAGGTAGCAATGAAGTGGCTGTGGGCATTTGGGGACCCAACTAAGAAGTTAAGTTGAAGACACAATTAGTTTGGGTTCAGTGGGGAACATCTATGTGGTTTGGTCACTTCTGTATCGATTTCAGTTACTGCTGGCCATCCAGCACAGAAGCAGCTCCAGGATTCCTACTGCCCTCTGTGCCTCAGGTGCAGGGAGGGACAAGGTGATAGGACTGTGTTCCACAGAGCCTGGCAGCAGAGGCATGGGGGAGGGGGGCAGACAGGGTTTGAATGTACAGAGCCAGAAGTTAGTCTGTGCAAAGTTCTTATAATCCTCTGATACATCAAATTGTATTGGTTGTCGGAAAAGTCATGACGTATTTTGTCTATGTTTTTCAAAGGTCATTTATTTATATAAAGAACAAGATCAATCAATGATATATTGCCCGTTTTGTTCAAAAACCTTTTGCCATCTTTCAGTAAGCTTCATAATTCCTTGTTCATAGAAGGACCTGTTTTTATTTGTGAAAAACTGAACAAGGTGCTGATTTACAGCCTCACCTGAATTGAGTGTTATACCACACAAGGAGTTTTGAAGAGAGCGAAATAAGTGGAAGTTTGATGGCGCAAGGTCAGGTGAGTATGGTGGGTGTGTCAACACATCCCATCCAAGCTCCAATAATTTTTGACAGGTGATCAAACTTGTGTGTGGTCTTGCATTGTCACGATGGAACACAACTCCTTTACGATTATTGAGCTCTGGACATTTCTGGATGATGGATTCATTCAAACTGTCCAATTGCTGACAGTACACATTCAAATTAATTGTTTGGTTCCTTGGTAGCAGCTCAAAAAACACGACACCTTTAAAATCCCACCACACTGAAAGCATAACCTTCCTCTGATGACTGTCTATTTTCAATGTCATTTGAGGTGAATCATCACGTTGGGACCAAGACCGTTTGTACACCACATTGTTGTAAACAATCCACTTCTCATCACCAGTTATCAGTCATTTCAAAAAAAGGATCGTTTTCCTCACATTTAATGAGCATATTGCAGATGTTTATATGCACTGTCAAATGAACTTCTTTGAGTTCATGTGGAACCCAAATATCGAGCTTGCTTATGTATCTCAGCTTCTTCAGGTGGTTGTGAACACTTGAATGATAGATGTTCAATGTTTCTGCAATCTCTCGTGTCATGTAATGTGGGTTTGACTCGATCAACGCCTTTATTTTGTCATCATCAACCTCAGTAGGCCTCCCTGACCGAGGAGCATTGTTGAGATCAAAATCACCAGCATGGAATTTTGTGAACCATCGTTGGCACTGCTGACATTCTTTGTAGAGCATTGTCACTGTAAACCTTATGCAACTTTTCACAAGCTTGACGCGCCTTCTTCCCTTTATGGAAGTAAAACAGTAAAATATGGCAAAAATGCACAGTTTGGTCTTCCATCTTCAACTTGTTATAAGATCTCCAAAACTCAACCAAATCGCTCAGTTCTTTTTAGAATGAAGCTAGAACTGTCAGCTGTCAAATGACATAGCAATAACATAGATGCGAATGACTCTAGTACTTCCAAAAATGAACTAGTGCCATCTGTCGCAAACATGCGTCATGACTTTTCTGACAACCCAATAGGTAAAGGATTTGGTTTTCAGGACATAGTCAAAACAGAAGTCTTTCCCTGTCAGGAACATACCAGACAATGCAGCATTAATAGTTATTACTGCATTATTGGCTGAAGTTTTGTGTGTGCCCTCCAACCCCCAGTTCATATGTTGAAGCCCTAACCCATCATGTGATGCTATCTGGAAATGGGGCTTTTGGGTGGGGATTAGGTTTAGATGAGGTCATGAGGATGGGGGTGTCCTTATGTTGAAATCAGTGGCCTTATAAGAAGAGACCAGTGAGCCTGCTCTTTTCTCTCAGCCATGTGGGGACACAGAGAGAAGGTGGCCGTCTGCAAACCAGGAAGAGGGTCTTCCCCAGAACCCAACCCTGCTGCCAACCTAATTTTGGACTTTGCAGCCTCCAACTGTGAGAAATCAATGTCTGTTGTTTATGCCACCCAGTCCATGCTATGCTGTTATAGCAGCCCAAGCTGACTAAGACATACATTATACATTTCTTTTCTTTTTTTAGTGGGAATCACATTAGAATTATAACTCCTGTTTGCAGAGCAGAACCTTACAGCAGTACTACAAACGGCAAGTAGGTGCATGTGTGAAGTTGCAAGCTTTATGCACCCCCCCCATCAATATTAAGAAACACATTTCTGCTAACCACATTGGGAGGAATCTTGAGTTATCCTTCTACTCTCTCTTTAGAAAATATTACAAAAATTATTGTCATTTCAGAGATGACCAGAGTTTATAGCCAAATGTGTGGAGGAAAAAATGGTATTGTAGAGGTGTGCCAGTGGATGACTATAAATCATAGCATTTTCTGAACTTTACAGGGTTTGTTCTATCTGTTAGCTTTTTAAAAACTTTTAATTTGTGCGATTTCTTTTCTCGTTCTAAATAATATTCATTTTGTCTCTAGTTTTGATTTGGTAAATTCTGTGTTCTTTTTCCTAAACAGGCCCTTCTTCCAAACTGCATACATTTCAGGCCCAGAAGCCCTGACCCTACTTCTGTCTGGAGGAAACAGGAACGGAGGAATGCACTCAGTTTTCTTCTCATCTCATCCACACCTAGCTGTATGTTCTGTTACAATGAATGTCTTCCCTCAGGGAAGAGGACCAGATGGCCCTGCCCCTTCCCCCCACCTATGGCCTGATGGCCGCTGGCCTCACACGGCACCCACCTCCTCAGGGCCTCTCTCCCTAACCTCCCACCATTGGATGGCCACGCTCTTGCTCTTCCCTGTCAAACCACAAACATACTAGAAAATGTCACTCCTTGATTCTGGCCACCCAACCTGCCTAATTCTTTTTTAGTGACTTCCTGACTCCTCCCCTCCTCTTCTCCATTAAATGTCTTGAAAGAAGTCCAAAGAAAGTCTCTATTTCCTCATTCCTCCATTCACTGAGATCTGGGTTTTTTTTTTTTGCAGCTTTTGGGCACCATCTCCTAGAGTCACCACTGCCAGACTCTGTGGCCTCTGATTGGTCCTCATGCAGTCTGGCCTCTCTACTGCCTCTGACAATGTTGACACCACTCTCACCTGTGTCCTTTCTGCCCTGGCCACTGAAGGCTAGTCCTCTTGGCTCCTCTCCCTCCTCTCTGATCACTTGACCTTGGTCTCCTTTGCTACCCACTCTTTCCTCGGTTCCCTTAGGGACCTCCAGCTCAGACCTCTTATCTTCCCATCTCACATGTCCTTCCTGCATATGTTTGTTCAGCGACGAGTCTATGCCGTTGACTCTGAAATGAGATTTTCGTTCTTGTGGTTGCTCCTGAACTTTGTAGCCATATTTCCATCTTTCCACTGGACAGCTCCAATTGCTCGTCCTATTGGCTTCTCACACCCAGCATCTTCACCAAAGCAGATCCTCATCACCGTCCTCTC
This sequence comes from Hipposideros armiger, assembly GCF_001890085.2. Classification (NCBI taxonomy): domain Eukaryota; kingdom Metazoa; phylum Chordata; class Mammalia; order Chiroptera; family Hipposideridae; genus Hipposideros; species Hipposideros armiger. The sequence goes on from NW_017732268.1 coordinate 656,968, forward strand.
CAAACCTCTGCTCACTATGTGTTCTCCATGGTGGAGGTGTCACCATGAATCACGCAGTGACTCAGTCAGGTATTCATGAAGTTTCCTTGTTTTCCTCCTTCCCCCTCACCCCTCATCTCCAATCATTCACAACCATTACTTACTTTACCTTAAAGTCAGGTGTTCTTAACTTTTTTTTATATCATTAAACTTCCCGACAATATGATGAAGACTTTGGATTGCTTCTCAAAATAATGCTTTATAATGCATAAAATAAAACACAAAGGATATTTTTGGAAATACAATTTCCAAAATTATAAAAAGTTTTGATACAGCAATGTAAAAATGCACTAATATAGTATCAAATACTCAGATCCAGTGTCAGGTCTAATTATAGCAACTTTAAAGTAGCGATGAACACAAATGATAATCACAGATATTTATAACTAAAATGTGATATGAAAAATCTGCAATTTCTGTTGGTGACAAAGCCATAGATATTGCTAATTTTACTATAGCATTTTTTTGCACTAATAATCAAAGAATGTGATAGTTTTTGGTAAGATAAAAGTGAAAGTAAAGCTATAATGTTTTTTCCATATGAGTTTACAGACCCCCTGAGTTCTATCTGGATTAAAAACACCGGCTGTAAGAAATGATAATTATGCGACATGATAGAGGTGGTAACTAATGCTACAATGGCAATCATATTACAGTATATAAATGAATCAAATCCACATGCTTAAACTTACCTAATGTTATGCATTAATTATATTTCAGTTTTAAAAGTAGAACACTGCTTTAACATGATCTCTGGCCCTTGCTTCCTCTTTTCTGTTCTGCTTGCCACTGACCTGATGAGGGTCTTTATGTCCACATGGGCTCCCCAGAGGCACCTGAATTGACTCCTCCCCTTTTTGCTAAGCCAGCTCTTATTGCAGTGTTCCCAGCATACCTGAGAAGAACCACCCCTGGCTCAGTAACCTAAGCTGGGTGGCAAGCATTGGCCTCCTCTCTCCACACTCCACTGTGGACTCAGCCTTGTCTCCTCAGCCAAGCTCAGGTTCGTCCGCCCTCTCCTCTCACTTTGACCATCTCAGATGCACGACTCTATCTAAAGCCCAAATCTGATCATGGCACTCCTTTGTTTTCAATCCTCTCATCGTCTTCAGGATAAAATTCAGGCTCCTTAGCATCGTGTGGCTTCTGCCTACCTTTCCAACCCAGCTCCTGCACTTCTGTGTTCTAGTCACCCTCACTTTTTGCATTACCCAAAATGCAGGATAATCAAGGGGTTTGAAGTGAGGGCTCTGGAGCGTAATTACCTCAGTTCAAACCTTGCCTCCACCACTCCTAACTGCATGGCCTTGGAAAAAAATCACTGCCTGTGTGTGCCTCAGGGACCTCAACTTTATAAAGGGAGCCATAGAGCACTTTCTGTGAGAACTAAGTGATAGGATACATGTGAAATGTTCAGAACACGGCCATCATACATAGAAAAGCTCAGCAGCAGAAGAACCTTGTTATTATTTCAAGTTTCCTTTCTCCTGTTCTCTGCTTGGCCCAGCAGTCCTTAGGCTCTCTCTGCTCGGGCATCGCCTCCTGAGAACCTTCCCTGACCTGGGCTGGTGGGGCTGGGTTGGGCTCTGGGCTATGGCCCCTGCCTGCCCATCTCGCAGAAAGCTCACCACTCAGCTGCATCCTTCACAAGAATGTGAGGTCCCCTGGGCGGGGACCGTGGCTACCTCCCTTTACAACCCAGGACCCGCTAAGAGCCAGGCACAGGGTGGGCGGTCGTCAGGTGTTTAGAGGCTGGATAGATTAAAGAGAGAATACAAATCAAAGGACAAAGTGTTAAAAGAAAGAGGAGCCAGTTCTCTTCTACTCTCCTGACAATTTGCTTTTCAAAGTATTGGATAATATGTGGACTTATCTTACTGTTTTTCTGAGTGGTCCTGTCTGCATTGAATCCTTCCCTGGCCAACTCTTGGGCCTGATAGCATCATGCTTCTGAAAAACAGGAAGAAAGTAGCGTGTGGGGAGGGGGGTGAGGTGTGGGGTGGGGTGGGGGGAGTCATTGTGAAGGGCAGGCAGGATGCTGGGCAGAGGAAGGAAGCCCTCAGTCTGTTCCTCAGGAAACAGGTATCCAAGGACGGCATGGCCACTTCATATTCTTTTAGCAAAGGGGACTACACCAGTAGGAGCAAGAATGTAAATCTATTTTTGAGGACAGAAGAGAAAACCCTGCTGTGTGGAGTCCTGGCTGAGGGCATGTCCAACATAGCAATAGCCCTGACTTTAATGAGAACTGTCCTCATTCCTTTATTTTAAAGCATTACAAAATAATTCCTTTCTTGGGAAACGATTAAACAATACAGGAGGGTAGAAAGTAAGAAAGCAAAACTGCCTCATCTCCCAGTCCTACTCCCCGTAGGCAATCTTTGCTTCCATGCAGATTTTAAAATACACACAGGGACGCTGGCAATCACATGTCCAGCAGGGCTGCAAACACGCTCGAAAAACCAGAAACGTGAAATTATGCTGAGATTGGTCCAGAGAGACAAACTGCATGGAAATAACACAAGAAAAACACATTTTATAAAAAGCAAGAAAGAAGCTATTTAAAATATAATACATACAAAGAACCCTTTTTTAATCAGCAAAGTCCCGTGGTTTAGGAGCAGAATGGAGAGGGGGCTTTGTGTTTGATTCGGCTCTGCCCTCTCCATTGGTTACTCCACAGGCCGGTGCCAGGTAACAGGTCCCACACTCAGCGAGAGCAGGAAGGAGGGCCTAGCATTTCAGGGTGCTCAATAAAATGAGGCCACCTAGCCTCAGGCTGGAATTGTTTGGTTTAAAAACGCCGGGGTTGGAGGTCGGTGATGGGACAGGGGAGGGCGCGCTGCTGCAGAGGCGCTGAGTGGGGCAGAGGAGGGTTTTCAGCCCCAGGGGCAGCCTTCCTCATCTCGCCTTTTTAAAACCATCATCACTTTCCCAACTCATCACTGCCAAGGAAACGCAAAGGGAAGCGCAACACCTGTAGGCTAGGACTCCGGACAGCAGAAGCCACAGCTGCGCGAGGGGCAGCCCCGAACAGGACGGCAGCCCTGACCGAGTCTAAAATTAAAACTGGCCCGGCAGCCTAACAAAGGCCTCCTGTCAGGCGCAGCCAGAGGGGCTGTTCCGCGGCCACGTGGGGAGCAGCCCAGACCCCCTCCCCCGCGTCACTGCCCAACACCCTCTTTGGGTGGACCAGCCGGCCCTCAGTAAACACCCCTTCAATCACCAGCCCCAGCCCTTTGCTTCCAGCTCTCTCTCTCACTGCCCTGTCGTTTGGGGGTGGGGGTGGGTGGGTAAAAGAAGGGGAAACTGGGGTACTTTGCTTACAAAATCTCCTGCCAGCCGTGAAAACAAAACCAGGGCCGCCCGTGCTGTTTGCTCTTCAGCTGTCAGGTAGGCAGGGATGAGCGGAATCCGTCCTCGGGGAGGAAGAGGAAGTGCTGCTGCTTCCCCAGCTCAAAAGGAGCCCTCGGAAACCAACCGCTCGCACAACGCTGGCACCGCGGCCCACTGTGGGTTCTCCTCCGCAAAGGCGGTCCTTGTTACCGCTGCACCGCACAGAGCTCGCGTTTGTGCCTGTGGGGTTGGAATCGCTTGCTCCTCTCCCCAGGCTTCCACTTGGAATGGTCGGGAAGAGGTTTCTCAGCTTTAAAATGATCAAACTCCTAAATGGGTTAAAAAAAGGAAAATGTCAGTAGGAAAAGCAAAAACATCTGGGAAGTAAGGAAGCATATGCTAGAAGAGTAAATACTAATAATATTTCATTTTAAAAGGTCTAAAAGCGTTTCTGTTTGGTTTAAATTATTTTAAACAGAGCTAGCTAGCTGACATCTCAATGACTAGAGTCAAACTTTTTAGCTCAAAGGTTATTGTTTACGCGCCTCACTGGCTCACTGCTGCCCCCGCGTGTCTGATATAAAAGCCACAACATAGAACTTATCAGTTTTCTGCTTTGCAAACAAGTGGGTGGAAACCTCCTACCTGTCTATTAGCTCCCATGACAATAAACGGTATGGAATTAAAGGAATGTTTTCAATTGTTTGTGAGAGCTGTATAACCCAGGTGAGTTTTCACCAAGTCTTTCATTTTAGAAGACATCGTTATATAATCTCTCTCTCTCTCTCTCTCTCTCTCTCTCTCTCTCTCTCTCTCTCTCTCTCTCTCTCT
>NW_017732268.1:661223-667957 GCF_001890085.2 Hipposideros armiger
CTCCCTCCCTCTTGCAATTCATTGTGCCTTTGCTGAACGGATGAATTTAATCCTTAGAGGGAATGATTATGATTACATTAGCGATATAAGTCCTGCTAACGAGACTCCCTTCCAGAGAAACCACATGACATCCATTGATGTGCATTAGATTTTATTTTATGGCATTCAGTAAAAATCCTATATTCAGAGTGATTGAAAGTTTGCACAGAGTCTCTGATGTGAGCTGATTTCTGGTACATGGCTCAAACAAATACACATCAAAGTGCAACTTCCTTGTGCTCACCTGGTACCTTTTCAGTGAGCAGATTGGATCCTCACTTTGATGTGAACCGAGGCTGCCTCTGTGGGTTTGCCAATTCTTCCTGTTTCTTGCTCATGCATGTAGTTTCTCTGATTCCCTTCTTGCTTCATAAAATCTGAGACCACACAGAATATGGTGTTGTCCTAGGTGAAATTTGGAAAGTGGTTTTCATGCTGGATAAATCAAGGGGCTGCTCCCATATGCAGAAAGGCTGCAGCAGGCTCCTCTTCAACATGGTGGAGGAGGTGGCCACTTGCTCCTAATAATCATCCCAGAATCTTTCTAACTGCAGTGGCAGCCTTCGTGTCACTTCCCAAAGTCACCAGCTGAGCAACCTTCTGTGGTTCCTGAGTGTTTATCTATTGATCTTATTAACCTTTCACTGTTTAATCCAGAAATAGCTCTGAGGGACAAGGCTCAGGCTTTACTTCCCCCAAAGCAATCCAACAACTCTGGTCAAATTCAGTGCCTACAGAGGACCCATGTGGGCAGATTCTCTTAGAGCGAACCCCATGTCTACCCCCGAAGGAAAATCGTGAAGGGCAGGGTCTGAATAAGCAGCCAGTATTACTGAAAGTAGAGCATTTGGTCATCATGTTTTGTAATCCCTTCAGTCACCTGTCTGAGGCTACTGTGAACTGGGTCAAGACCAGCTTTATCACCGTGGAGGGTAAGGCAGAGATTCTAAGGTACAAACGGAGATACAAGTCCAGTATTTCTGGGCCATTCAAATTGCTCTGAACAAAGTCTTCCCTATATTTCTTGTTATTCCAGGTTCAGTGCATCTGTAGACATTTAACTGTAACAGCCAAGATGCTTGTCAAAATCTGCAAAGGCAGCTGAGTACCTGGGCAGCAGGGGATCTAGGATTTCTGTACAGAAGGTGCTTTGGGGTAACTATCTGATTGAATGTAGGGGCCACTGAAAAGAATCAGTTGGTCAGTCCTTCAGTGTTTCAAATAATGGGCTCTTTCTAAGTATAGAAACCTGGAGTGAAGAGTTTAATCAGTCCAGGCTGAAGCCTCTTCAACAGCAAGAGATCTGTGATTGTTAACAATTTCAGAAGCCTCGAAGTAGTGGGGGGCCATGCCACCAAAACTCAGGCTGGGCAATTCAGCCTGGAGGGGTCCATTTCTCTAAGTGCCCTCAGGAGGGAGGCAGCAGAAGACCTGATGCCCAGGCCCACCTCTAACCTTGTGCCTCTGCCTTTGCGACTGAGCTCTGCTGTGTCCACTATCCTTGCCACCTTCCAGGCAGGGCCATGCTGCTCTGATTGCTGTATGTGTGTCCACAGAGGAGTGTGTGGGGTTGTGGGGGGGAGTTGTTTGAAGCTACAAAATAAATATAACCTATCTTCTTGGATTGTTGGTTTTATTAAAGGTAGGGAAATGTGCAGTTCTATTAAGAGAAATAATGATATATTATAGAGTGTGAATCAGTTGGAATGAAGTTCTGCTGTAAGTAACAGAAAAACCTGGAATGGCAGTGGCTTAATGAAAATGGACATTTCTTTTTTTCTTATATACGGGAGATTGAGAAGTAGTCAGTCCAGGGCCGGTGAGGCCTTCCGTAGGCTCAAGCACACAGGCTCCTGTTTATTGTTTGGCTTTGAGTGGCTTCCATTCTCAAAGACCTTGCATGGTACAAGCTAGCTGCTGGAGAAGTAGCCCTTAAACTTGTATTTAGACAGCAGGAAGGAGGAAAGGATGTCCCTTTGGGGACACTTCTGAGAATCGCCTATATCACTTCCTTTATGTCACATCGCCACAACTATCTGCAAGGGAGACTTTGAGAAGTGGTCTTTATAGGGGGCAGATGCATGCCACCTGAAACCTGATGGTCCCATGGCTGTAAAAGAAGAGAAATGGAGATTGGGGGTGATTTTTAACAAACTCCCAGGTGACGCTGCTGCTGCTGGTCCACGGACCACACTTCGAGTAGCAAGAAACACAACTTTGCCTGACCTGGCCCCTGCCTACTTCTGCAGCCCTGTCTTCTGTCTCTTGCCCCCGTATTCCCTGTGCTTCTTGCTAGGTCTTGAACACTCCAAGCTTGTATTCCCACCCGGGCGACTTTGAACTTGCTATTTCCTCTGGCTAGAACCCTGTTCTCAAGTCTTGTCATGAAGATCTCAGATAAAATAGTTTCTCTATGACCTGATTTCATTTTAATAGCACTTATTTGAATTTGTATTATGAACTTTTTTGAATGATTGTTATTTTTGTCCTTCCCATCTAGAATGTCAGCCTCAGGAGAGCAGGGAAGTTATTTTGTCTTGGTTAATATTGAATTTCCAGCACTTAGAACAGTACTTAGCACATAGGCTCAATATGTTTGTAGAATAAACAACGAATAGTGTGGCGCCTCCCTAACTATAATATTAGTTCTTGAGATCAGGAGCCATATCTTGCATTTCCACTCTCCTCCACAGCGCTTAGCATGGCATAACATATAGAGCTGGTATTTGATGAATGCTTGTTGAGTGGGATTGCACAAGAGAAGGCATTCCTGTCGAATCTTCAGATGGATCAAAGATAGGGTAAGGCAGGACCCCACCTTTACACAGGGCATGATGGCTGTACTAAACGTGGACCTTGGCTCTGGGTGGAGAAGGTGAGCATTGGCTAGTAGACCCTGCAACAGGCCTCCACAGCAACCCGCCCAGCACGTTTGCATGTCTCCTAGGTTCCTCTCTTCCATCATCTCCCAGCAGTTCAGAATCTTATAGGTATGAATCAGAGAATGCCAGAGAAGCCTATAGAGAATGTATGTGATGTGGAGATTGGAATTTTGTGTCACTGGACTGGCTGCTGTACAGATTCCAGTTTTTAAATTAGTCATTCATCTTACAAAATACTTACTTGAGCACCTGCTGTGTGCCAGGCATTATGCCAGGCGCTGGGGATGCACATAGCCTGCATGTATGAAATTTTCTCCCAAACTTGAAAAATACCACTGAACACAACAAGGTTTCTTGTGGTTCCTATAGCCAGACTATAGGATTGCATGGTAAACACTATAGCCCTTCTGCTTAAAAATTGTGCAGCAGGTTACCTCACAAAGCTACTCAGTCCTCACCTCTGCATTAATGAGCTGGTGTTTGCTAAGTAATTTGTAACAGCTGGGTTGGGAGGGCTCCTTTGGGACCACCTATCCTCTTTGACACTTAGCAGGCAGGAGAGGGAAGCCTACCCCCACCCCCACCCTCAGACATTCCTTTGTTTCTCACTGTAAGGAAGGGAGGGAGTCTCTTACTGATATCAATTTTTAATTCCTTTTGGTTGGCGGTGAAGTAGAAGAGTGTGGCTGCCTGGCCCCCTTGGTCCATTAGTGTATGTATTAGTATTTATGGATAATTAAACTTCTGTGTTAGTCTATGAGCCCCAATGCTGATGATTGTCTTTTTAAATGAATATGGCTAGGAGCCTGACAAAGATCATATCAAACACATTCAGTAATAAATAATATCAATACTGTGCATGGGTAGGCTGAAATTTCTTTTTAACTTCAAAGAAGAGCTTTCATATCTATGATCTCACTTCACACACATATTATTATTTTAAAACTCCTCTCTAGGGGCAGGTTGCTCCATGTAAGCAAAGCCAGGTGGGGAGAAGATAATGAAGGCCTGCCTTGGGCTACCCAACCTCTTTCACAGACTGTGAGCCCACCCGCCGTCAAGGTCCTGGGGGTCTCTCTCTGCTTGTTTAGAAACTAAAGGCAAAGATAAAAAAATGTACAAATTTCAAGCTGTGCTGGGAGCACACAGACACTTGGTCATGAACAGGGGAACTAAGGAAACGAGGCTACTGTTAGGAACACCTTTGGAGGTTCTAACACACAGTGAGGAATCAATTACTTCAAACTAACGTCAGTTATCCAGAAAGCCCAGAATTGGGAATCTTTAGTCTCCTGGGACTGAAAAGCCAGTTCCTGTTTACTTTATCTATGGCTGTGACATTTTTCCTGTCTTCTACAATTTCTCCATGCGTGTGCTTTCATTTTCAGGAAGCTATTTTTATCTATTTTCGCCTAATCTTTTAGCTTTTTCTGTTTGACTTCCTTCAGGGTAAAAAAACCCCGTGTCATTATTTTCCCTAAGGCTGGACTGTAGACCATGACAGTGCCCTGACTCTGAATTTGTTAGAGGGGCATTAAAAAAAATAATAACTCAAGTATAAGTCAAGAAAAAAATAAGCCTTAATGGTGAGACTCTCACCGCCTCCCTGTCTATATGGTCCCCAAAACAAATGCCGTGTTTCCACTTCACAAAAATTCAGGCTGTGTCACCTTCCCTGGAGTGGACACTGTGAAGATTGCTTCAGATATCTCCCACCTGGATATCTGATGGGGTGACTGGACACTGTAGGTGGTGGGTACATGCTTCCACCGATTACTCACAAAGCAAAAATAACTAACCTGTGATTAACTATTTTAACTCTTCTGTTTTGATGGGTGAGTGGAAGGACTAATAATCCAGTTTATAACTACCAGTTGGTCCCAGCAACTTGTCATCACAGCTCTGCCCCTGGGGATGTTTGGCACAGGTCAGTTTCTTACTAGATACCAGTTGCCCTTGGAGAATTAGTCTCACCTTGCTTGTTCTTTTGAATAAGCACAGCCCATGCTGTGCCTGGCATGCACTGTGCACTCAATAAATACTGTATGAAGGCAGCTTATCATCCGCCATTTGGTTTCTCTCGGTCTCAGCTTCCTCTATGTAAATTGAGAGTACTGGCAAATGATTGCTTGTAGACCTTCCAGTTTTAACATTCTAGGGGGCCTTTCGGATAGCCATTTAAAATGATCTTCCATCTCCAGTGCTGTTTCTAAGCAACAGAACTGTATTTCCCTGGGCTCCTTGCCTGACCTCTTCAGCCCACAGAGATGTTTCTCACTGAGCCTGCAGCATTCTGTTATCTGTAATACACACTTGTTTATTATCTGGTGATATATCTGAGGATATTAGCTTCTCATCTGTGTAGGTTCTGTCCTTACAATGAGACTGTAAGTGTCCCAAGCCAGATACTATATAAAATGTGCTCAGTAAATATTTGTTAAATAAATAAACATCATATCAAGAAATAGCCATAATTCCTTCTGTTTAGGAGGAATTCTGGGCTTAAGGAGAATCAAGGGTGAATCCCAACTTTGTGGTTTGGGACACTTTGGGCCTGATGACGCTGTTTTTCAAGGTAGGGAATCCTGCAAGTAGAATATGTTTGGAGGAGAAAGGAGACGAGGTGAATTTAGTGAAGAGCTGCATTCTATACCTTCTTCTTGGAGAGCCTCAACATTATTAGCCAAGCCACAACTGAGACATGAGATCCTGGCCAAAGGAACGTGTTTTACTGTGTTTAGCCCAAAGCTTCCCAAATAATTAGACATGGTTTTAGAAATACTGATATAACCTAAGAAGAGAGGTAGGGCTAGGAAGAAGCCTGCAGAATAGCTAACGTTTAAGGAAGGTCTGGAGGAATTTGAAAAGGAGCATGCAGAGAGGGAGGAGGTAGTTTTAACCCCTGGGCTTTAATCCTGGCTTCATCCTTCCACTGATACCGGGAAAAACCCAGGCCTACCTCTTGCCATGAAACAAGGGACCACAGGCTTTGAATGTGTACAGTTCTTTGGCAGGAAGACGGAGCTCACCAGCACTTTCAGATTCAATGCTCTCGTCACCGGCTCTTCAAGAAATCACCCCTTTTGCCAGGAGGAAGCTCATATTAACACTCTCAAATTTAAGCACCCAAGAATAACCCAACGCCCAATCTGGTAACTGTAATTGTCTTAAATTAGATCGGATAGAGGCAAAGACAATGCAAAACCTTAACCACACAGAAAAAAAATAAATGTTCTGAGTTGGTTACCTTACTCATTCCTCATCATCTAGGACTCTCCTCAAACTTCCCTGTAATGTTTCATTTCAATCTTAACAGCATCAGTTTTAAAAAAAATTTCTTACTTGTGTACGGAAAGCTGAGATAAGGATGAAAAAGACAAGCAAGGAAAACTACAAGGCGCTGGCTTCCAGAGTGCTTAGATTGGTGGGATTGTGCAGTGCGGCAGCCTAGTTCCTCAAAAAATTACACATAAAATGACCACATGACCTACCTGAAACTAATGTAATATTGAATATTAACTGTAATTGAAAATTTAAAAAAATTTTTTTAAATAAAAAATAAATAAAAAGGAAAAGCATGACTATATAATCCAGCAAGAGATATGGGGCTTCCTTCTGGTGTGATGAAAATGTTCTAAAATTAAATAGTGGTGATAGATGCACAACTCTGTGAACTGATTAAAACCATTAAATTGTTCACTTTAAAAAGGTGAATGTTGGGCCGGCCGAGTGGTGTGATGGTTGGGAACTGGCTCAGGATGCCAGAGGGCCCCGGTTCGGATCCCACATGTGAGGGCCAGTGACACTGCCCTC
>NW_017732268.1:669343-692188 GCF_001890085.2 Hipposideros armiger
CTCCACAGCTGTGTGGCACCTGAGAGACAGTTGCTCTTATCCCCCATTCCTTTTTTTCCAGAATAATTTTAGGTGGTAAAATTAATCTATCTCTAATTGAGATATCTTTTTCTACTTGAAGTGCAAAATGACATCCAACTCTTGGTTTCTGACATGTTTGTACCCACGTGGAGCTTTGTCTTGACATTTCTATGACATCACACAGGACATGTTTGTTTCTATAGTTTAATCTGTACATTTCTTAGATCACTTTCCAAAAGTCAGGCTGTTGCTGTATAATTCACATTTAGTCAAATTCACCCTTGAAAGTTTTCCAGTTCTCTGAATTTTGGTGAAATTTTGCATCACCCTCGAATGTTCCCTCATACCCCTCTCCCCACAACCAGGCCCTGGCACTTCCGATCCGATTTCTGCCCTTAGGACAGTCTGCAATTTCTATTCTGTGTTTTCATAATTTATCCTGGGATACATCTCTGCACCAGGCAGGATCCAGCTTTGTATCCTTCTAGTGCCCAACATGACACCGGGCACCTAAAAGTTGCTCAGTGAATAGATGCTGAATAAATGAACGGATCACTTGTTATTTAGAGTCTCCCAAATTATATTGAGGACTCTGCTCTCTGATTTCCAGGATGTGCCATTTGAAAAGGGGCTATTAATGTTGGGAAAAACTTTCTCCTAGAGTTTTAATTTATACAGTCTTAAAAAAAAATGAGACATAGTGGTTTCCAACTGCAGAGATTGTACTGAGCATTTTAAACATTTCCTTAGACTTGGGACTTACAACTTTGTTTGCTCAACCAGCATGCGATGCTCTACCCTCTCAACCTGAATAAACAGATGGAAATAAAGTCTGGGACCAAAGGCAGCTGCTGCTCTCCCCCCACCCCTCCCTGTCTGCCCCCATCTCTGATCCTTCTGCTTCCATGGCATGACCCAGGCTCTCATCCAAAGCTCCCTTGATTAAGTTCTATGAGATTCCAGACCCACTTCATGGGCTGGAATCTGACATCTGGAATCAGATCTGAACCCTCTCATCATGCAGGGTGTGGCCCTGTGGAAACCCACCTGCAGCTGGCTTATCAGTCAGGCTTAGAGTCCCTTGGTTCACCTGATCTGATTCCTCTTTTATCTTGTTGTGAATCAGAAAATTGACCTTCCCAGAGCAATTACAAGAGGCAGTGACCAGAATTCCCCTTGCCTGACCAGTTGTGTGAAATGGCCTCGTCCTCGAAGAGAACTGCCCTTTCTTGAAAGGGGTGGCGTTTTCCTCCAGCCTGGCCTGCTAGCCCAACCCAGATGGGTCCCTATGTATTTTCTGTGGGCTGGCAGTCTCCTGCTGTGCCCTCTACCCAGCTGGCAAAGCCCAAACAGCACAGACACCATGGAAGTCCACATTTTCCCAAGGTTGCAGCTTGCCTCCAATAGGAATTCTTGATGCTGGCATCAAATTGCACCAGAATGGAGCCCCATTCCCTCTCTTCCTCCTTTGCCCCCACACTTTGCCCTATGAGTTCCCTGGAGCAGCTGTTGGTGGCAATGCATTTTGTAAGCCTGTATCCTGCCAAACCTTTCAAGGTGTAAACTCCTGATTCAAGGGAGGGGTTCTATGACATGCTGCTCAAACAAACCACCAAAAAAGGTGTTAATTTTGGATGCATGGGATAATTGTGTAGCTCATAACCCCAGATAAACCATTACTCAATGGAAAGGAGCGGAAGAAATTCCTTGTACAGTAATGATGACAGGTGTGTGTGTATGGGAGAGAAGTGGGTGACTGGGGATGGAGACGCTTCAGAAAAAGCGAAAAACAAAAGGGAGAGGTGGGGGGGAAAGAAAGTCAAAGCAGAGGAAAGCTTACATTTTGCATGAAGATCTTCTACACCCGTGACTATCAAACTCTTGTTTTACTATTACCGTAGTAGGAAATATATTTTACTTCGTCTCTCAGGGTGATCGCACACAGATACACGGATGTATAAGATAAAACAAAATAAAACTGTGTAGAGCTGGCTACAGGCATGGGAAACTTATTTCTATTGTACGTGTGTGTGTATCCGGGGGGTGCCCCGCGAGCAGCCCCGCGCGGTGGGGTCGGGTCACTCCAGCCGCCCCAGCCGGCAGGCTTCGCGGTCGCCGCCCTGAGCGAGGTTGGAGGGCGGGCTGGGCGCCGCGGGGGCGGGCGGGGCGCGGCCGGTGGCTCTCGGCCGCAGCACCCGCGGTGGCGGTTCCCCACACGGTGCGGGATGGAGACGGAGGAGCAGGGTTGCGTGGCCGCCTGGTGGGACATGGTCCTGCGGAACCTGCGGTGAGTGCATGCCGCCAGCGGTCGGGGCCCTGTCCGCCCCGGGAGCGCCGGGACAGCTCGGGCTGCCAGGGATGGGGCAGAGGGAGGGGACGGGGGGTACGGGGCAAGCGGAGGGCACAGTCAGGCTGTGACCAGGGAGCAATGGCCCACCTTGGGCACAAGGGCGGGCAGGGGGGCTTCGGAGGCCCAGGGCTCTGTGAACCCCGGGGATCTTCGGGCAGCTCTTTATCCTCAGCCTCGGCCCCTACCCTGGCCAGCAAGACACCATGTGGGTTTGAGATTTTAGGAACTTCGAGATTCCAGAAGGATGGCTCAGGTTCCTATAACAATCTCTTATCTGCCTCCATGATTTTACTAAGATGCAGAGCAGATTTAAAAATAATAGTGGCAATAATCATCTATGTTGTAGTCTTGGATGGCATCCTTTTAGATCAAGGGCCTATTTGGTAGATGAAAAGGATGGGAAAGCCAGCTTCCTGCGTGTGAACTCTGTGGCATTATTTAAAGAACAAACCCTCCTCCCCAATGTTGAAGATGAATAATAATAGTACATTGAAACCATAACCTGGAATTTCCTGTGCCACGTTGTTACTTCCTTTAAATCTGAAATGTCTATGTCAGTGGGTTTTTCAGTTTTCTTCCTCCCATGAATCCTTGGCTTAAACAGTAGTCTAAAAACGACCTGAATCGAGAAGCAATATATTATTACCATTCTTGTTTACAATGAAGCCAGGGATTGGTTGGAGACAGTGGGCCCAGGAACTTGGGTATTTTGTTTTGTTTTGCTGGTGTGGGAAAGTGTTGGCATTTTTGTTTACCTTTCTTCTTGCTGTTCCTTTGTTTTTAATTTTTGCTGACGACAAGATATCCAAGAATCACATCCAGACCCAGGAGACTTCACTTTGAAATGTCTGAGTGGTGGAGACAAACACCAATCTTCTCTCTTCTATTCCATCTGTAGCTCAGGGCAGGGAGCAGAGAGCAGCTCTCCCCTGGCCCAGCAGTGTGGCCGCACCCCATTCTGTGCTGGATCTGACCACCAGTCAGATATCCTGACTGTACTTTTCCAGTTTTACATTCGGGGGCCTTACCTTCCTGATACAGCTAGCTGACCTGGGAAAGCTGGCATTTACTGCCTTTTTTATGCTCTCTGTGGCGCTGATGGCTGATCATTTAACATTTATTTGGCAGAGACTCAAAGCTGCGGTTCATGCTTTTAGAGAACTTTGTTGGTAACAGAATGGGAGATGGGGAGTTGGGGACCCTCGATTACTTGTCTTACTAATTACTGAAAATTAAGCCTCAAGAGATGCTTCTTGAACGAATAAAATACTAGCGCATTTCTTCATCTGAACAGAAAATGACTGATCTAATTTAAGACGTGCTGAGGCTGAGGCGCAGACCGATATCCAGCAGCCTGGGTCCTTTTTGTTTCTTGCAGCCAGGTTCGTTTCGATCAGCACACCTTCATGGAGGGCTTGCTGCGCGCCCTTTCTTTCAGCTTCAACCTGTGGCTCAACCAATCTGTACCGAGCGTGTTCCTGTGCTAGACTCGGTGGACTGTAAAAGCAGCATTATATGCCCAGTGGTTCTTGCCGTCTGAGGCCTGGGCTAGAGTTGGAAAGACAGGGATAATGGTGGGAAAACAATCAGGGAACAATTAAAGGTCAAATTGAGGCCCCGATTCTAATTAGTGGGAGGGGTGAAAGGAGGAGAAAGGTCACATGGGAAGATCTGTCTAGAGAGGCTTTGACAAAGCAGAGATGCGCGCGCGCGGATGTGAAAGAAGGGGAAGATTTGGTTGGGAGGAAAGAAGAGGGGAGGACGAGATGTAACTTAACGCTTGGTGATCAATATGTGTTGGCTGAACGAATGGGCACAGAGGGTGGATGTACAGCCTGTCTTCATATTTGGAATAGCTCTCTTGCCAAATGTGGTTAGAGTAGACACCTCTCTGGTTAGAGGTAGATACCCGAGCATGAGGCATGCGTGATTTGCCCTGTAGCAGCTCAGGCTCCTCCAGTCGTCTCCATTAAGAGCCATCCAGTTAGGTTCTGTGGCCCCTGTGGGATGCTGTACAGTTAAAGCCACAGCTGATCAAAGGGCAGGCAAAGGAACGCCAGGGCATCGAGGTGGCTGTTTGATGTGGCTGGCTGTTAGCAGGGAGCGGGCTAAAACTGCAGCCTCTGCTCAAATAAGGTCCATTAGCCACTGGTGACTTTTGATATCCTACTGATCTAGGGGGAGTCAAATTGATAAGCCCTAGTTAAAAGAAGCCGCTGTGCATTATTGATGCTCCAAGGGGTCCGGTCACTCTGTTCTCTTCCCACAGCTCTTCTCACAGAAGTACCTTGAGCTATTTCAGAGAAGGGTCCTGCATGAATTATTCTTTAAAAACAGAAACATATTTCCTTCTATTGCCTCTGCCTCCCAAGCACCCCGCTACCTTCAAAAGATAACTGAGCGGGAGCCTAACAGGTGGGGTAGCCTGAGTTCAGAGAGTTAGGAGAAAACAAGAGGGAGCCGGCTAGCTGGAAGGAAGCGGGATTCAGCTTGTGCTCAGTTCTGCCCGTTCTGGCTTCCTCTGTGGCTCAAAGCGGCTTCTCTGGGTTTTGATTTTTTATTTCTAAAATCAGAACAATGCCCTCTCCTTTCTCCCACCTTCATGGAGGCTATTTTAAAGTATTATGCAACAGTCATTTTCATTTCTTTCCTGATTTCATGAGTAGGCAATTCTCCATATCTGATGTATTTGAAGGGCTCTTCATTACCCTTAGGCCACGTATCTTTTCCACTCCCTGCAGAATTGCTGGAAATTCATCAGAGATTCATTATCTTCTCCCTTCATGCCTTTTCCAAACATGTATAAGCGCTCTGACTTTTAAGTTATTAACACTGGAGGGAGAAATTTTTTAGAGGTCTTTTTTCTGATACTTCAGTATCTGAAGGCTTCTGAGAATACAGGAGCAGGAACGGGGAAGAAAGTGGGCGGAGGAAGAGCCGCATCTTTCATGAGGGTTGACTGTCTCCTACCCTAGAGAACCGAGGGCTACAGGAAGTCAGCGTCACCGCTTCCTGCTTCCAATTTTTGTCCACATCGTCCATTAAATAAATCCCTTTCCCTATTGTGAGCAGTCAGTGTGAAGACAGCTCAATGTAATCAAATAGTGAGGTTAGGAAACTGGAGAGCATTTTTTTTTTTACTGTACATTTTTTTGGGGGGAGGAGGGTACAGAAGGGGACAAAGTTCCTCAAACAGCCATTTCTCTAAGAGGTAAAGTTTGCCAGAAATCAGTCTTGTTTCTGGGGTTTAGTTTTGCTTCGTGGATGGCAAGTTGAACTTACCAGGAATGTGAGAGCTCACTGGAGACCATCAGAGAACTTTGCGGTCAGACAGATCTGGGTACACATGGCTCTGCCATTCACTGGCTTTGTGACCTCGGGAAGATTCCTTAACGTTTCAGTCTCCTTAATGTTTCAGTCTCCTCATTTGTAAAGTACAGGTAATAATATTTATCTTCTAAAATGCTTCTGGTCTAGCAGTGAACCAGCGCAGGGAAAATGGTCCATCAAAAATGCTCTCCAGGGGCAGCCAGTTAGCTCAGTTGGTTAGAGCGCAGGCTCATAACACCAAGGTTGCTGGTTTAATCCCCGTATGGGCCACTGAGATGCGCCCTCCACAACTAGATTGAAACAACTTGGAGCTGATGGGTCTTGGAAAAACACACTGTCCCGACTCCCCCAAAAAATGTAAAGTAAAAAAAAAAAAATGCTCTCCAGTTTCCTAACCTCACGATTTGATTACATTGAGCTGTCTTCACATTGACAGCTCACAATAGAGAATGGGATTTATTTAATGGGTGATGTGGACAAAATTTGGAAGCAGGAAGTGGTGACGCTGACTTCCTGTAACCCTCGGTTCTCTAAGGTAGGAGACAGTCAATCCTCATGAAAGATACGGCTGAGACAGAGGCGGCATTAGTGATCCCTCATGGACAAATCATAACTCGTCTGCTGATGGCTCTCGGTTTGGGTGATTTGTGTCACAGGGAACAGTAGGATAAACAAGATGTGCGTGGCCCCACTAGGTCCCACTCCCTGACCAGGCCCCACCCTGCTGTAGCCAACCTCCGGGTCCTGCCCCGCTCCCCAGCCTGCTCCATGGTCCCTCTCACCAGGGATGTCACATCAGAAGTGGGGGTTTTCTCTCATTCGCTCATTTCTTCCTAAGACCCAGCAGGAAGAGTGGGGATCTGATGGTTATTCACTCACTGCTTTAGACTAATAATAATAATTAATAACAATGACACATACAACACTGAACTGTGATGATGAAAAACTGTGGCAAGTGTGAAATCGAATCCTGTTTCCTGATACCTTTGGGTTCCAGCCTTGGCCTTCTATGGGGCTACACTGAGGGCAAAAGCCTGACTCTGGTGCCCCCACATTCCCTCCCCTCCTGTCCTGTCACATTTAGGCTTTTTCAGCAGCTGGTTGGGGTTCTGCCCACATATAGTTCTGTACATGCTTAAATGCCAAGCTACCTGGAATTCCCTTCGTTAGTCTCAGAAATTTGATTTGAACCTTAAGAGAAAAAAAACAAACCAAGACAAAACCTGGACTAACTCTGAATCCCTTGTTTGTTTCACACTATCTTGCAGATCTATTCCACAGCGCTGTGCGGCCCTCGGAAGAAAAATCACCGCTCAGTACAACAGCTTTCGTAGTAAATCACTAAAAGAACACATTTTCCCTCCTCTGATGGACATGCTAGTTTATTTTAATTTTTGTAAGTATATATCCTTCATGAATTTGCCTATATATTTTTTTCCCAAGTAAAGAATTCACTATCCTTGAAGTTGTGGTACAACGAAAAAGACATCAGTTTTAAAATTGTGGCTAAACGGTCTGAAACCTACTGAATACTGACTTCGGGGACTAGCACGAGTCCTTGCAATCTGTTGGAGGGAGAAAGACTCGGCCTTGTGGGTAGAGTGTGAATTCAGCTCAGTCTTCAAATCAGCTATGAATATGAATGTCTTACTGCTTACTGTATTCTCTTTTTTACTTCCTCTTCTTACCTATATCCCTTGAAAGAGTGAGAGAGAGATGCTGACGGTAGGACGCTCCATTCCCATGTTTTTTCCTACTGAGGGCTGTGTTAGTCAATGTGGTACACAGTCCTCCAAGCACATGAGTAACTGTCCTCAGGGGTGTGTTTATCCCGGGCATTTTATGGCTTATGGCTAATAATTAGGTTTCACTTACAAAAGTATCGCTTGACAGTAGCAGAACACTCATTACTTGTTCTAGATCATCTTACCTTTCTAGGAGAATAGTCTTCCCTGCTTTTAGCTTGAGATAAGGAAAAGGATTGAATGAATAAACTCTATTATGAGCTACTAGACTGGCGCTATTTTAAACAACTCTTCTGTGGAGTAGTTCTAGTTTATAAAATAAAATACTTTGCTAAGATTTTAGCGTAGTAGCCTGCAATTGAGAAATGTGTTAACCATAAGGCTAATTACTTTTTTTGTTTTTATTGTGATGAAAAGACCTGGAATTTGATTCTGGGAGTTGATAATGATTTCTGCTTTCCAGTCAAAGCACCGTTTCTTGTGGATTTAAAGGACCCAGAGTTAAAGATTCCTCACACAGTGAACTTCTATATCAAAGTTGAGCCTGGGGTGATTCTGGGAATCTGGTAAGTGCACTTGGGTGGACATTGGGTTGCTTGATGGACGTGGTTTTCATGTTTCAAAAGCAAGGTGAGCAGTGCTGTGTTACTTGCCTGTGGAGAGGTTGGTGTCCCTTGGAGGCACCTGGAAGCTGTTCTATACACCTTCCCTTTGTATTGGTATTTGATCTGCTTGAATTTGCTTTTTAGGAACTTTACTTTAGAATGTGATGACTTTTAGGTGGTGCCTTGTGCTTTGGGTCTTTCACCAGGTCTGAAGGATCCGGCCCCAGCCCCCGCTCCTGCTTTCTTTTCCACACCACCCTTCCCACTCTGCTCCAGACCCACTGGCCTCCTTGCATACACCAAGCCATCTCTCACAGGACCCACTCTGTCTGCGACATTTCTTTCTCTCTCTGCTTCTTCTGTTTCTGCCTTCTACCTTATTAACAGCCTATTCATCTTTTGGGTCTGATTGGTAATTTTCAGGGAAACCTTTCTTCATTCCCATTTTAGGTATATGTTAGTGGCAACCTGTGCTTGTCTTTTATGGCATTTATTCCCATTGGAATTAAATAAATGTTTGTGCGCTTATTTGGTTAATGTTTTTCCTCCTTGCAAGCCTGTATGCTCTATAGGTGGCTTTGTTGGTGGGTTTTCATTGCTTAGCACAGTGCTTGGCACAGAGAAGCCATTCGATATGTATTTGTCAAATGAAGTCAGGAGCATTCTGTTGTCTTTTTTGCTATGCTAATCTCAATATTTCCTTCTGTCTGGTTCTACTAGCTCTTGGCTGCCAATTTTCCAGTGCCCTGTTTTACATTTCATCTTCCCGAGTTTAAACATGTGATCATAGAATGTTTGGGCTCACATAATTTCCTCCTAATCTGCAGGGTATAGTTCAGCTAAGAATGCTGGAATTTGAAAATCTCTGTATTTGCTCTTGCCCCGTTGGTCCTTGGTTTGGTGAGTCCACTGGTAGCTGACTTATCTAGCTGGCACGATGCCTGTCTTCTCAGTACAGAGGCCCTGGGGTTTGATGTCAGACTTGCTGCCCCTGAAGGTTGAGAGGACTGAAGACTTGTCATCATGTAGCCAGTTCTCCAAGTCACCTTATGACATGTCATATGGCTTGTTTATATTTTTGGGGTTCATTCACTGGATTAACAAGGTGGAGGAAGTGGAGCTCAGACAGGTGTTTAAAATCACAAGGTCACTGGGTTTCTTGAGCAGAATAGCTTAGTTTCGTGTTAAAGTTCTTTTCTTCTACCTAAACTGGTTTCCTTTTTTTTTTAAAGATTTTATTGGGGAATTGGGGAAAGGGAACAGCGCTGGGGAATCGGGTGAAGGGAAACAGACAAGTCGCTGTCCTTTTGTTCTTCAGTCTAGTTGTGGAGGACGTTGCTTTGCTGGCCCATGTTGGTATTATCATTGCACTCTTCCCGGGTGAGGCAGATCAGTTGCCGGCTTCTGGACGGCCGCTCACGGCAGCTGCTGAATGCTCACGCTGGCTGCTGGCTACACACGGTAGCCTGTGGCAACCCACTGCCACAGGGGCTGCAGCCTACGCCGTCGCCGGTGACCCACAGCAGCCCAGCTCCAGGTTGAGCTGTTGTTCAGCATCTTAGCTGTGGAGGGCAGCGTCACTGGCCCTCACATGTGGGATCTGAACCGGGGCCCTCTGGCATCCCAAGCCAGCTCTTAACCATCGCGCCACTCGGCTGGCCCAAGAATTGCAATCTTGATGATTATTAGGTGTAAGAGTCAGAACTAAAACAGTAAATGGTTAAAAGGGGTCGTCTCTGCATGGGGGAGGTCAAACAGAGCAATAGTGGTTTTCATTATAGGTGTTTTGTGGTATTGTATTTGAATTTTTACCATGTGCATATATTACTTAGATAAAAAAATATAAATTTATATAAAATATACTTACCTAAATAAACATATCAATCAATCTGTCTATCTGATTGAGGTAAGGGGTGTTTCAAGCTGTGGAAAGGATAGAGAATTCTTCTCTCTGTACATGTTTGTTAAAAACTTCCCTTGCTCTTCAGGCACACAGTCCCCAGCTTCCGGGGGGAAGACGCTAAGGGGAAGGACCGTTGCTGGTATGAAGCTGCCCTTCATGATGGCAACCCAATTATAGTGTATCTTCATGGCAGCGCAGAACACAGGTCAGTGTCTTTCCCTGGACTTTTTTTTTTGAGAGAGGCTGAGGGCATTTCAGTTGTCAGAGCGTGAAAGGCAGGGCGCAGTTTTCAACTCTGTAAGCATGCCTCCACATACTTTTTTTCCTTGTTTCAATTTGAGGGTGTTCTGGCAGTGCTTCTCTTTTTAAAAATCTATATATTCTATGTATAGAATAATGTGGATCCTTAACTGAGAGGGACACTAACTTCCGAAATGTGGATACTGATTTCAAAGAAGGCAATGGTTCCTTTACCCCCTAAGAGTATCTGAAATGATGGATTGAACCCACGGATGACTGGAAAGGGAACAGACGTGAGATAAGGGAAAAGGAAGAGCGGGTTTCATATCAATGATATTTTCACCAAACTACGTGAAGATCCCTTTATGTAGCGTCAATCCTGTTAATCAGAAGTATGAACTCCCTACGAGAGATCACCTGGAATTCTGGCCATCGGTACTGGGAACCTTCTGACTAATTCCAGTCTAGGATACTAATGCTTCCTCTTACTCTCTGCGGCCCCAACCTTGCTTTGTAACAAAGAATGCCTCCGAGAAGTCTGGCTCTCCTTTGATGTGCTGCCAGAGCCTTCCATGGGCCTGTGTGATTGCGGTGGGTGATGATTATCAGCTCTGACTGCCCCTCTTCAGTTTGGGGGAGGGGAGACGTGCCTCAGAGACCCACAGACCTTGGGACTCTGTCTCCGGAGACACTTTAAACCAAATGACAAGCTCTGGAATCTGCTCCTTGGCTCCCTTGCCTATGTCTCTTTTTCTCACTGTCTTTTTCTGTCAGATGATGGCTTCCTCAAGACTTGTCTTTGTTCAAAGGGCTTTCTTGACGTGTCCATGTTAGAGTCACATTTACAGAGATTTCCTATGAATTTAACATTTTCTAACATTGTTTAACATTGTTCTGAAATAGTGCAAACTTGGGCAGGGTGCTACAATGTACTTCTTTAAAGGACCTTGTGGTTCCCACATTCATGGCTGCCCCTCTGTGTGGGCATTGTCCTCAGTTATCACATAGTTACTGGCTTTGGGTTTGGCACCAACTTCCTCCTGTCCCCTGCCCAGAAGTCTCAACATGCTATCATCTGAACATGCTGAGCTGAAAAGGAGGCCAAATGGGAGGTTATGGGGAACCTTGTTAAAACAGTAGTTCTAGACTTGGGGTCCATAAAAGCCCTAGAGAGGCCATGAACCCCCTCGCCAAAACTGTACATAAAATTTGAAGTGTGAATACATTTTTTTTTCTGGGAAATGGGTCCATAGCTTTAACCATATGTTCAAAGAACTACATGACCCACTAAAGTTTAAGAAACTTGGCTCTACGACAAAATTCAAATGGTTTTTTAATCCGCTGCCTTTTGAATCATCTTTATCTCTCTTTAGTAAAGTAGTTAAATAGTGTAGACAATAGGGCTATTTTGGGGGAAACATGTTTCTTGTACCTTCAGGGCTGTGAGTCTCTGTCCTGCACTTCACCTTACGCTTAATGGCACAGTGCATAGGCTCCAGGAAGATCTGAGTTTAGTGAACAAGACTATATTATCCTTGGTTCTGAAAAGACACTTTCTGGAGCTTATTTTCACTTAGCTTCCAAAAGTATTGTTAGAAATAAGTTTTGCTGTGTGGAAGGGGAAGGATTCAAATGCTTATTCTTCAAATGCTTATGTTGAGCAGCACTAGAGAGCTGGGATCCAGGACTCACTCAGGGGAATGAGGCAGCAGTGAGGAGCCGTCAGTCATTCACCTTGACACATCCAAGTGGGTTGTGACACCACAAAAGTTCCCTTCCTCCTAGTTATTTATTTCTCTAACCTGAAAAAGAAGGGTGTGAGATCAGATGCCAGCAGCATGATAGTGATTTTTATTGAATTTGTCATCCCAATTCCTAATTCTCACTCTCTCTCTTTCTCTTTTTTAACTTTTTCTACAGGGCAGCTTCTCACAGGCTTAAACTAGTTAAGGTATGTCTGAAGGGGCCTGAGGGCACCAATTTTGTCTCCATTTATTCTCTTCTGGGTTACAACCATAAGATCTTCCTCAGCCCTCAGCATGGTTATCTACTGAGAGCTCCCCAGAGTGGGTTTGGTGTCTGGGGCCCCAAGTCCCACAAATGGACTTCTCTTCTCGCATTGACCATGGGGGAATCAAAATAGGTGTGAACATCTAAGTCACAAAACACTTTCATGAATTTGTTACCTTCATCACCAGATGGAGTTGCAGACATGCTTGTTGCTTTTTCTTAGGGATGTGGCACGGGTGGAAGAGAATATATACTAAGTATGAAAGTCACGCCTACAAGAGAAACCTTTTTTTTTGTGATACAGGATAGAGACATAGAATGTCTTTTTTTTTTTTTAATTTTTGTTGGGGAACAGTGTGTTTTTCCAGGAACCATCAGCTCCAAGTCAAGTACTTGTTTCAATCTAGTTGTGGAGGGCGCAGTTCAGCGGCCCATGTGGGGATCGAACCAGCAACCTTGAGCCTGTGCTCTAAACCACTGAGCTAACCGGCTGCCCCTAGGATGTCTGCTTTTGAAAGTCATTCAGGCCCTGGCTTCTGCTCCATAAAAGGTTTTGCAGAGGGGGATGGTGGCCGCACTTTGCTTTCCTCACTACCCTGCTGTATGACTCGATTGTTGGGGCAGCCCCTGCATTTCCAAGTGTGACGGAGATGGCAGGCTCTCCTCCTAGCCAACTCTGACTCAGAGCAGGTCAGGCAAGCTACCTGTTTATCTCCTCCCACACTCTCATTAGTAATCTCTGACTCAGGTGACCAGGCGGCTTGCCCAGTTCTTGGCCACAGGATGTGATCTCTCCTCCCACGTGGCAGCCACCCCCCAGCTCTTGCCTGCTTTAACAGTATTAGTGGGGCCCAGAATGCCGCAAGGCCAGGTATCCCCAGCACCTTCTTCATCCTCCCTCCCCCGTTCAGCCAGGATGCTCCTCTTCCATCACTGCCTTGTCAGAGTGGACTCTGGCGGAGCAGTGGCGGGCTGGATGCTGGTCTGTCTAGGATGATGCCTGTTAAGTTTTGGGTTTGCTTTCCATCCTGCATCCCACTCTTTGCACTTCCCACGGGGGATGGTGGTGAAGCTGATGGCTTTGAGAACACGTAGTTTTTTCTCCTCCCACTCTTAGCAAAGCTGAATTGAATGTCCCTTATGTGCACAGGAAGGAGAAGAGTTGGTGTAGGTGTGAAAAGTAGCCAGATCATCCTTGTGGTAGTTGGGGTGGGTGGGAAGGTATGATAAGCCTTCCTCCCCGGGCAGATACTGGATACCACTTACCACTTACCATCGTTTCGCGGCCTGACCAAACTTCTTTAGCCCTTAATTTTCTCCTTTGGATAGGTGGTTTCTTTTAAATAATATTGCTACAGAAAACTTGAATCATGTAGTTGATTTTTCTTTGGGAATTTTTTTCCTAGAGATAAATTCTTAGGAGTAGGGTCTGTTGCTGTTGTTGTTTTTGAGTTGTATTGTCAAATGGCCCTTCAATTGACAGTCCCACAGACAACACACAAAATTCCCATTTCCCTGGATGCTTAACTGCCCTGTTTCTTGGATAACTTTTTTTATTTGGAGGGAATGTAGTTTAAATGGATATTAAAAAGTTTCATTTAGTTCCTCATTATGAGTTCAATTTTTTTGAAAGTTCCTAATGAGATTTCAGCCACCCACATCTACACTGTGGGGGAGGAAAGCACAGCGTTTGGACATATGCAGATCCCGGGGTGACTCGTGGCTCTGCCTCTAACCATCTGGGTGACCATGAACAAGTTACTTATACTCTCCAAGGCTCAGTTTCTTTATCTGTAAAATGGGGATAATACCTACCTTATAGGACTATTGTGAGGATTTAGTTTTTAAAGTGTCTGCACAGTAAATTTTGTCTTTTTCCCCTCTCTCCTTTTTGTCTATCTTTGTAACTCATTTCAATTAAAATTATGTTTTCATATTCTTTCCTCATTTATCTATGTGGGGCTTGGCAATGGTTTCATATACTCCAGTGATCTCTTTATTTCTGATTGGTATTACCTCTTTATCTGTTGATATTTAATATAAGTACCTTCCGATTATTAGATTGCCTCTACTACAATTCTATGTAGTTCTTATTCTCAAGGGAATTCTTAAAAAAGATAATTACTATGTACCAAGATATTTTAACATGTCATCTCAATCTTCCAACAATCCTGAAGGCAGCTTCTATAGTTTTTCAGTTTTCAGAATAAGCTTTACATATTTAAATGTGAAGTGGCTTGCCCAAGGTCACACAGCTGGGGAGTGCAGAGCCAGCGTGTGACCCAGGCTGCTGCACCCTGCTCAGCCACGCTGCTTTCCTTCCTTCCCATTGAGTCTGAGCTTCTCAAGACTGAAGTCAAACACACCGTCTCCTTACCTATTAAACCATCACAACTAGGGTTATGGAAGTGCTGAAGATGTTATGCCACCTTTTCTGTTTACATCTTCTAATAAAAGTGATAACACTTCCTTTGTCATTTAGGTGCTGAGTGATGGTGGCTTTCACATCTTGTCTGTTGACTACAGAGGTATGTGTTAAGAACAGTGTACAAAGATTTTACAAGAAGCAGGAGGCTTCTGATAACCCTCACTTTGGGGGTGGTGATACTGTTTGCCTTTCCTTGCTGCCAGGGTTTGGGGACTCTACGGGTACGCCCACAGAGGAGGGACTGACTGTGGATGCTATATATGTCTATGAGTGGACCAAGGCGAGAAGTGGTAACACGCCCGTATGTCTCTGGGGCCACTCTCTGGGGACAGGGTAAGTGGGGCCTGAAGATGGGTCCTTAGGTGGGTCCTTGGGGCTTTAGGTCACAGCAAGCAGTGGAGGAGCACTGATCTAGGAGACAGGGTCTCTCTCACTTCCTACATGTGGCTAGAGATCTTGCCATCTCAGTGGGTCTGTTTGTAAAACAAGGGAGGGTCCATTCAGACCTATGGTTATCTGTGACACTGAAGCCCATTCCAGAACTCTCCTCGAGAGTTTTAAAGAAAAGGATTCTTAACATAGGTTCGGTGGAACCCCTTGAAATCCCGTGCAAAATTTTGTGTTTATGTGCATTTTCTAACCAGAGGGTCCACAGTTTCTAACAGATGCTCATACTGGATGTTGAATTTTGTGCTATTTACTTGACTGTTAAGTCACTGCTTCACATATGTACTAATTTTCATTGCTTTACAGAGTTGTGACAAATGCTGCCAGAGTACTGGAAGAGAAAGGTACTATAAAATGCTGACATGCGATAATTCTTGGCTTGAGATAGGAAACTAAAAACAATCAAGAGACTATTGTGCACACTTTGAGCACACAGATACCTAAAGCACGCCAACTTAAGACAGTTTCTGATAGTGTGACAAACTTTTTTTCTCTATATTTAATATAAAACAATAGCTGCTTTTCAAGATTATAAAATTATAAACACACACTAAGGAAAGAGTTAAAACTACTTTTCAAAGAGTGCTCACTGTGAAGTGATAATAAATGTTATTATGGAGTAATCTCAATTATAGGAGAGGAAAATAATGCATTATGAAATAATAGGCAGGGCTTGCTCTCTGCAGCCCTTCTTACATAATATTTGTTAGCATTTCTAAAAGTATAAGAATCTCCTGGGGATGTGTTATTAAAACACTGGTTTCCTGGAGCCTAGCTATTTTCATGAATTAGAATCTCTATAAATAGGATAAGGTGATTTTGATGTGCATTAAAAGTTTGTAAACTCTTGCATATCCTAAACTTTACTGGGTAATACAGGTCAGGCTGAGTTATGTAAACATTTTAAAGCAAGTCACCTGCTCTACACAATCTTTAACTACTTATGTAAATAAACATTATTTCAATGCTCCTCTAACACACTTCCTTCACAGTGTTGACAAGGCTGTATTATCTGAACTAAATACATAAATGAATGCTGCACTTCCTAGATAATGCAATGACCTTGGAATATTTTAATTCCATTTACATCCTCAACTTATGAACTCTTGCTATCATGTATTTTAATTTTCTCTATATTACACACTCCATAAAACATTATTCTTATGTTAGAAAGTCAATATTTAGACTTACTCTTTTCTTTGCTTTTTACTAGTGCCAGCATTTTTGTGTTTCCATCTGGGATTTTTTGTTCTGCTTCTCTGCTTGTAAGAATTCTCTCAGTTTTGGTCTGAAAATTTATTTCATCTTCATTTTGAAGAATATTTTCATTAGACATAGAATCCTAGGCTGGCAGTAATTTTATTTCAATCCTTAGAAGATGTCATCCATTTCATTCCGGCTTTCACTGTTTTATTAGGAAGTCAGTTGCCAGTCTTATTATTGTTTCTTTGAAGATAATGCTTACTTTTTCCTCTGGCTGTTTTTTAGATTTTCTTTTTGTCTTTGTTCTTCATCAGTTTTACTATGATTTTCATAGGTGTGAGTTTCTTAGTACATATCCTGCCTTGGGTTCATAGCACATCTGAACTCTGTGGCTTGACGTTCATCTAGTTTGGAAAATTGTTGGTCATTGTATCCTCAGATATTGTGCCTGCCCCATTTTTGTCTTCTCCCCCTCTGGGACTATAATTGTATGTATGTATTTTTAGCTCTGTTCCCATGTTCTGTATGTCTCCAATGTACTTCTCTGAGTTTTCCAGACTTTTTCTCTTTGTGCTCTAGTTTAGATATTTTCTTTTGATCTATTACACAGTTCACTAATTCTTTTCAACTGATTCTAATCTGATGTTTAACTAGTCTATTGATTTTTTAATTTCAACTAACTTGTATTTTTCAGTTCTAGAATTTCTATTTGATTACTTTTTACAGAATTTATAGTTTTTGGCTAAAATTTTTCTTGTCTTTGATTTCTTGAATATATTAATCACTTAAATATATATTTAAATTATGTGTCTACATATGTAATACATGTATGTAAATATGTGTAAATAATTTTAGATGTGAGAATTTTAATACTTTAATATCAGTATAATAAAGCTTTAATAATTATTAAAATTTTAATAATTTTACTATTTGTTATTTACTATAAGTTATTTTAAAGTCCATATATAACTCCCAATATCTAGATCATTTGTTGATCTATTTGTATTATTGGCTTTTTAAAATTTGGGTGGGGTACCATTTTTGTCTTTATTATGTTTAGTTATTTTTAATTAAGTGCTAGACATTATTTATGGAAAATTGTAGACATAATTTGAAGCTAGGAGTGATGTTATCTTTTTCTAGAAAGAATTAATTTTTCTCCCGAACGGCAGTTATATTAGGGGGAGATCACCTTAATCCAATCAGAGATAGAGCTGATTTTAAGCTGGCTTTTAGTTTTTATGAGGGTTGGTCTATTTCTAGTTCACCATTACTCCCAAGGTGTTGTCCTTTGAGGTCATAACAAAAGCCTGCGAAATTTACTAAGGCCCTCCTTCTTCTCAGATATTGAACTCTAATTTTGTATTTCTGGTCCTGTGAGAATGCTGAAAGTTGTGCCTAATTCTAAGCCTGTCAGCCACCATTGTTGCTTTCAAAGTTTCAACTGCTTTGAGGGGAACGGCAGCTCAAACTCTTGGCATTTTACTTTTGGCATTGGCTCTCCAAAATCTCACTGATTTAGTAACCTCAGGTGCTCTCAAACACAGACATATACATACACATATCCCCATCTGACACACATTTTCTGATTGTTCTCAGAGAAAATGTTGGCCAAAGCAACCTGCTCAACTTCTGGCACATTCTTAACAACAGACTGCAGAAGACTCTTCCTTCCTACCATACTTGGCTTTCTTAAATTATCCAAGCCATGACAATCTGGTTGTGTTTTAGAAGATGGCGGTTTGCAACTACTGTGTGCATGGAAATCTCTCGTGTGGGTGTGTGGGAGCTTGTTAAAAATGCACATTCTCGCTTCCCTCATCCCCTGAGATTCTGAATTCTGACTCAATAAGTCTCGTGTGGGGATCCAAGAATGTGCATTATTGATGAGCTTCACAAATGATTTTGATGCAGGCAGTTCATGTACGAGACCTGGAAAGGTGCTACTTAAATATGATAGGGGAGTTATTTCTTTTTTCTTATTTTCAAGGCTCCCCAGTTGATGCCATTGTTCTGGAAGCTCCATTTACCAATATGTGGGATGCAAGTATCAATTATCCCTTGTTAAAGGTGAGTCTTTTACTCATCTACACAAGATGTCAAAGTGTTTCCATACACTTAGGTTTATTACTACATTCCTTTTCTCAACTACTTTGATATGTTTCTAAGTTAATCTAATTTGAGACAGGTTATTAGCTGGTTGCTATTAAAGAAGGGCAAAATGGCTTTTGGATTTGGTAGTTCTTTTATTTTCTTCTAATAGATTGGGTGGCTTATTAAGTGCCAAAGCTTTACCTCTTATCTTTTACAATTTTTAATAGGTAGACTTGATATGTTTACTTGTTATTATTTTCTAAAGTTCAAACAAACCTCTCATACATACTTTTTGGCCCTATGAATATCAGCCGTATCTTTCATGATTTTATGATAAGAAAGTCTCTAGAGAATTCAAGGGAGCTACCAAATGGTTTTACATAGTACCCTAGGTAAAGAAGACAATCTAGAACGATAAAGTATAAAAAATTAGGTGACAAGGTGTAGTTTTTAAAAATCTGCTGTGTAGATTATCCTAATGTTTATTTTTGAAATTAATTAATTATTATTTGGCTTTCTTAATTTCACTTTTAGGTCAGGTTCTTCTAGCAGCAGAGCCCATGGCAGGGATTTGGTGTGTGTGATTTATTGAAAGAGCACTCTTTAGGAAAAATCTGCAAGGTCATGTGAATGAGGGCTGTAGGATAGGGAAGGGGAAAGAGCAGAACAAGATGTGACCTCAAAATAGGATGTGACTTTACCTAGACTCAGGTAAAGTCTAGCTTTGGCCTTATCCATGTGGGACTCTTCTATCTGTGTTAGCAGTTCTGAGTTCTTTTGTCTCTACTTTCTTGCTTTCTTCTGACGTGGCAGCTGTGTGTCTGAAGGAGAAGAGTGGTGTTGACTGTCAGTCTTACCTCTCTGAGCTTCCCTTCTCTCTGGAATCTGGATCACTCAAGACCTCAGTGCCTTGGTAGGTCACTGACACCTTCACAAAAAAGTTTTTTAAAATATCTTTTCCAGCTTTTCTAGCTGTCTTTGGCAAAAGATTTGTTCTGTAACTATTCTTGTATTATTAGAAATGGGAATCTCTCATTATTTTGAAGTTTGATATTTAATTTTAAAATGTCATAAAATCTTAGCTTAATAGGCTCTTCAATGGCCTATAAGTGTAGTGGTCTGGCAGTAATATGCCATCTTTAAGTACCATGCCTCTGGTGTCAGGTTTCCTGGGTTTGATTTCCAGGGCTGTCATGTAACAGCTGTGTAACCTTGGGCTAACTGCTTTTAATGGTTTGACTGCCTCATCTGTAAAATGGGATATTAATAGTCTATTTAATAGAGTTGTGATAATTAAATGAACTAATATATGAAAAGCATTTGTAATAGTGGCCAGCACAAAGTACTCAATGGCCCTTAGCTATTTTTATTATCAGTGTAGTGCCATAACTCTGAACATTACTGTTGAATAAGAAGGTGTATGTTGTGTGAGACATAGATGTAGTAAAAGGCATAGGTCCTTACCCTCAAGAAGCTTCCTGTCTAGTTGGGGAGTAGAAAATTCATGGGGGATATAAAGTAATGATAGAGATTTCCATGTGTCACTTTGGAATCGATTTCATTACTCAGAATAGGAAGGCAGTGTAACATAGAGGAAAAGAGCTTTGGCTATGGCACCAGAAAGATCTGAATTCAAACTTGGCCTCTGACACTAACCAGTTATGACCCACATAAGTTATTTTTCTTCTCTGAGTTTTCCCATTTTTATATAATGGGATTGATGCTGCCCGCTGCATAGGGTTGTTACAAAGATTAAATTAAGTAAAATAATCTATGCAAAGTAGCCAGCTGCTAGTAGGCACTCAGCAAATGCATGTTCTCTTTCCCCAGTCTTTGTATTACAAAATGGACTTAGGTAAGTGTTAGGGGAGGACGCAGCATGATAATTTCGGGGTAGGGATAATTCCAGGAAGAGAAGAGCCTTGTGTGCAGGTGTGGTTGATGAAGACTTAGAGATTGATAGGACCTAAGCTTCTTTCTTGAAGGTGAGGGAGAGCAGTTAGGTAACATTGAGAGGAAGGGAGAATGTGAATCAAGGCACATGGCCAGAATGGGGCAATTATGTGTTATATAAGATACTTAAGAGTCATATAGGCCTTCCATATAAGATGTTTCACACTCGTTACCCTATCACATCCTCACAGCGACTGTGAGTTTGGCCTCATTGCCTCCACTTAGAGCTGAGGGAAATACAGGCGTGGAGGCTTAGAGGCTTGCTCAGTTGCTATAGACCCTATAAGAGAGGGAACTGGGACTCAGCACTACATTTTCTAACCCCAGGCAGACAGATTAGAGGTACACAGCCTTTAGGATGAGATTGTGGCCAGATGTGGATGGGCCTGCAGCCAAGCTAGGAAGTTTATTTATTTTTTTAGGGTAGATAGCATGGTACCCCCAAAGCTCTGTAACAGCAGATTTCAGGTAACTGGTATTTTAAGAATATTTATGTGGTGGTATTCCAGAACAGAAAGGAGGAGGGGAGACCCAATTAGGAGCCTGTCACTGTGGTCTGGGCTGGAGGGGATGGTATGACCTCTGCGTCTCAAGGGGCACCCTGGCTGATGAGGAGTGAGGAATACGGGAGTAGATTGACTCGGGCTGGCTTTCTTCTTACTCCTTTGGAATTTGAGATGAATTGCTGAAGGGCTTCTCTTATTGAATTTCCCTCAGAGGAGTCCTGATTCCCGAGGCAGTGGAATCAGAAGACAAAGAAAAAAGAAAACCAAACAAGAAATTTTGCCCTTAGAATGGGTAAAAGGAGGAAAAAAAAGGAAGAAAGGGAAGGAGAGGCAGTATTGGGATCTCCAGACTGCACCTGAATTCAAATCATTTGCTATGAGACCAGGCGAAAAACACAGAGCAGACAAACCCCTGAAAGCACGGAGGTTCCTGCAAACAGTAGGCCAGTGCCAACACTGAAGCAGAAGTGTGTCCTTACTGGCCCCAGCCTACAGATTCTGTACCCATTTTCCTAACGATTTCCCTACAGTGACATGAATTCCTTTTCAAAATCAGAAAAAGGCTTTTTTTTTTTAAGTTTATTATATTTAGAAAGTTACTATTCTCTATATTACTATAGTTCATAGGGGGAGACTACAACAAATGACATATCATAGCAACTAACTCTAATGTCTCCATACTCATAAAGGAGCCGTGATATGCATACCCTAAAAATTGCCTCTACAGTGAACATAATTCTATTTAAAACTGAAGCTGAAGTTTCCTGGCTGCAGCCTACCAATTCTGTACCCTTTCCTTCCCTAGGCAATGTCTCCTTTACTACATTTAACCCACTTCCTCCTCATCCCCCAACCCCCGTCCCCTCTCAGGCGCAACAGAGGAACACATGCAATGCTTTGCTGGTCCTTCCCCGTTGCAAATCTGGTCCAAGGAATAAAATGTGAATGCAATTCAGTCGCACTGAGATAAAAATGACTGATAATAGCTTATAGTGAACACCTGGGATATTCACATAATAGATTCACTCTATGCTTAGCAAATATGTATTGAGCGTTCATGAGGTACCAGGAACTTTCCTAGGTTCAGGAAATACCACAGGGAATAAGAAAGTTGTGGTCTGTCCTCCTGTGAAGTTTATATACTTGCTGGAGAGACAGCCAGAAGACAAGTACAGAAAGAGGATTTTCAGTAGTAAGAAGTGCTGTGAAATAAAATAATGTGATTGGGAATAACTGGGTGGTGGGGGAGGAGGGTGTGATCACTGGTTAAGGAAAATCTCTTTGAAGGAGTGTCTGAGCTGCGACTTGCGTGATAAGGAGCCAGCTGGCATGGGAATATCAAGGGCAAGGGCCTTGAGGTGGGATCCAGGCCGCCGTGTTCCAGCAGCAGAAGGCAGCACGGCCTGAAGGTGGACAGGGCGGGCCTTAGTGATAGGAGTGGGGCTGGACACAGCGGCAGCAGCCAGACTGTGTCTGGCCTTGAAGGCCAGGGTGACATTTGGGTTCAATCCAGGTGCCTTTGGAGGATGTGAAGGAAGAGTATAGGATGTGACTGGCACGTTAAAACAATCACTAGTTTCCCTATAGCAGGGCAAGGGTGGAAGCAAGGGGCCACCTGGGACTACTGGTGTTATCAAGCAAGAGGTGAAGGGTGGGCTAGGCTGCCTGATGGTGGAAATGGAGAGAAATGAATGGATTTGGGTAGAGTTTGGAGGAAGGACTGAAGTTTGTGAGGTGCAATATTGCTCAGGGTTCCTGTCCTTTCCTCATTTTCAGTTGAAATGCATGTTTTTAGAGCATATAAACCAATTTACCTATTGACTTTAATCAAAATATGGTAAAAGCTAATTTAATTAGCATCCTATTTACTGGAATTTGCCATTAAAGAGGAAATTCAGTATGTTTGGAATAGTAATTGGTATATTTGGAGTCCTGTGGTCATTGTTAAAACCTAAAATGCCTTTTCAAAACATTGTAATATTAAGTTGCATTCAACAGAATTTATAATGT
>NW_017732268.1:696808-697796 GCF_001890085.2 Hipposideros armiger
TTCCTTAATCGTTCGGTCACTGGAGAATTTCCCCGAGGCAGCTATGTTTTTGAGTACCATCGTGTTCCAGGCCTTTGGATTCTATAAACAACACAGGCATATATGGACCAGGACCTGAGTGCCCATGAGCTTTGTGACAAATGCCAGGCCAGGCACATCCAAGCACATTTCATGGAGAAAAGGACAGGAGTAGGTTGTAGTGAATCATAAATACATTTGTTTCAGAGTTGAGAGTTAAATAGGGCAAACTGTGCTTTTCTCCTATGTAGAGTATATTTCTCTTAAAAATGAGGGGGAAAAAAAAAAAAAGCTCTCTTGCCCTCTCTTCCCGCCCCCACCAGGCCCCACATCTCTCACCTCGTCTAGGCCTCTCTCTCGCACTTCGGCTAGGCCTGTTCCCTTCCCTGAAAATTTATTACTAATAAACCCTGCTTGCATACTGGAAAAAAAATAATAAAATTTTTTTTCATTTTCAGAGAAACCATGGATGTCAATTACCTAATTGATAACTTTTGCTATGGTTACAATGTTTTGGCAAGTAAGCCATATTTCCCATGCTTTATTTTGAATGAAGATACCTCCCTTTAAACTGCAGCAGAAAAGAAGGGACTAACATTTATATCTGCTAGATGCCATGTCATGAGATTTAAGCTGTGGCTCACAAAGTTTGAAAAACACTTCTCTAGACTGTTAGCCATCAGGCCCACAGTCCAATGAGAGACTTTACTGACCTACTCCTCTTTTCTTGTTCTTTCTGAAGGTATATACCCCAGTAGGTTTATACTGAATCCCAAATACTCCACTGGGGTTTCAAAACAGGATCAATTAAGGTTTTACCCTTAATAAAATATGTAACATCCACGTCTCATAATTTCCATATAAAAGAATATAAGAAACTATTTATTTTATAGCCTCTTGATTTTGTAAAGAACTCTAAGAGTTCATTGGAAATGACCAGAACATTATTCAAAACCAATAGCAATGCATT
>NW_017732269.1:0-9151 GCF_001890085.2 Hipposideros armiger
GGCCGCTCACGCTGGCTGCCAGCTACACATGGTAGCTTATGGCAGCCCACTGCAGCAGGGGACTGCAGCCTAAGCCGTCGCTGGCAACCCAGGGCAGCCCAGCTCCAGGTCAGGCTGTTGTTCAGCATCTTAGCTGTAGAGGGTGCAGCATCACTGGCCCTCATGTGGGATCCAAACCGGGGCCCTGCTGCTCAGAACTGGCGTCCCAAGCCAACTCTTAACCAACGCGCCACTCGGCTGGCCCTCAGAGGTCTCTTAAACTATCCTCATTTTTTGGATTCTTTTTCTTTTTGTTGTTCCAATTGGGTGTTTTCTGCTACCTTGTCTTCTAAATCGCTGATTTGATCCTCTGCTTCATCTAGTCTGCTGGTGTCTCCTTATAGTGCATTGTTCATCTCAGTTGTTGTATTCTTTATTTCTGACTGGTTCTTTTTTTATGGTTTCTGTGTCTCCTTTTATGCTTACTATCTCTTTGTTGAAGTTCTCACTAAGTTTATCTATTCTTTCTCTAAGTTACTTGAACATCCTATAACCATTGTTTTGAACTATGTATCTGGTAGGTTGCTTGTTTCCATTTCATTTAGTTCTTTTTAGTTTTCTCCTGTTCTTTCCCTTGGGACATATTCGTTTCCTCATTTTGGCTGCCTCTCTGGATTTGTTTCTATGTTGTAGGTAGAACCGCTACGTCTCCCAGTCTTGGCTGGGTGGCCTTATGTAGTAGGGGGCCTGTGACGTCCAGTAGCGCAGTCTCCCTCCTCACCTGCTCTGGGTGCTCAAGGAGTGTTCCTTGTGTGGGTAATGTGAGCCCTCCTGTTATAGTTGAGACTTGGTTGCTATTGGCATGTCAGTGGGTAAGACTGACCCTCAGGCTGACTGGCTCTGTGGGTTTTGTCCACATCCACAGCTTACTGGCTGCTGTGTAGGGGGCTTACCCCATGGAGTGGGATTTGCCCCAGCAAGCTCCGGTACCTGCTGAGACCGCCCTTTGTATATGCCGCTTGTGGGGCTAACTGTGTGGTGCTCTGCTATGGACTGTAGCCAACTTCTAGGTATGTTGGTTCTGGGGCATCTTGGTAGAGGCTCCAGTGCAGGCCCTGGTCAGTGACTGCCTTGACCTGGGACTAACTGTAGGTGGTACAAAGTGATCCGCAGTTGGCTGCTCCTTGTTGGACCTGGCACGCATGGGAGAAGCCATGCTGAGAATTGAGAATGTCTGCCACTAGTACCAGTAGCTCCATAAAAAGCCTAAGGCACCCCGAGGCATGCTGTTGCCTGCCAACTCCCGCAAGGCTCAGCTGCTGATAGAGCCTCAGGCAGTACTTGAGTTGGGTGAGGCGGGGTCTCAGGGATTCACCAGGGTGGCAAGAGTTGTGTTTACTAGGTTAATGTATATTCTGGTTTGGTGGCAGTGCTGAGCCTGGAGCTACTCAGCAAGTCTCAGAGCACACTGAGACTAGCTGCCACCCACCTGTGGCCTGCAAATTCATGGGAGCTGTCCAAGAAAGAGTGCCAGGTGGGCAGGGCTGGATGCTGGCTGAGAATATGCCTGTGGCATTGCACAAATTGGGTGAGGTGGGGTCCCAGGGAGTCACCAGGGTGGAGTGAGCGGAGCTCATCAGGCCAATGCAGATTCAGGTTTGGCCATGTGGGGGAGGGCACAACACAGGAATGATGGTGCTACCCATGCAGGCTACATGAGAAAAATCTATCTACACAGGAAAAATGGCAAATGTCCCTTCAGTCCTTGCCCTGAATCCACAGAACTCAGTCTCTCCCTTTATGTCTCTGACTCCTCCCAAGTCACTATCCGTCCGATGAAGCCCAGGGTGAGGGCCTGCAAGCGAATGAGTCTATGCACAGGCCCTTTAAGAGGACATCTGTGTTTCCTGCAGCTTTCCGTCTCACCCGGACAGTTGGGTTCCCCAACATTTTTCATTGCCAGATTTTGTGGAGGCAACAGTACTCTGGGTTGGGTCCCTCACTCCTTTGGTGGGGATCTCTGTGGCTGAGATATCGCTCCTCTCAACCACCATACGCAGGTGTGGGGCTGGCTTGTTTCACATCTCTGCCTCTCCTACCAGTGTCGATGTGGCTTCTTCTTTATATTCTTATAGAACTTCTGTTCAGCTAGACTTCAGATGGTTCTCCAGGTTGATTGTTCTATAATTTAGTTGTAATTTTAATGTCTCAGGAGGAGGGAAGCACAACGTTGATCTACTCTGCCATCTTGGACCTCTTCCAGTCATCAAAATCTTCTTTTATAATGTTAGTCCTTAGACATATAAATTAGCTGCACCCTACATATTTTGATATGTTCATTTTCCCTTTCACTCAGCTTTACTTATTTATTTTTCCTTGATACTTCTCCCCTGATCATAGGTTATATAGAAGTATGACGTTTCATCCCAAGTGCATGGAGGTTTTACTTTTATCTTTTTGTTTCACATTTATGGTTTGATTCTATGGTGGTCAGAGAACATAACACTATATGACTTCAACTCTTAAATTTGTTGAGGTTTGTTTTAAGGCCCAGGCTATAATGTATTTTGGTAAATGTGCTGTGGGAGCTTGAACAGAATGTGAATTCTGCTGCTGTTGGATGGGGTAGTCCATCAATGTTTAGATTCTGATTTTCTGTTTAGCTGTTCTATCAATTGTTCAAAGAGGTATGTTCAATTCTCAAACTATAATTCTCCTTCAAGACCTATTAGTTTTGGTTTCATGTATTCTGCAGTTCGGTTAGGTCCCTACACAGTTATGATCATTATATTTTCCTTGTGGATTGACATTTATATCATTCTTTAATGTCATTGGCGATTTTCTTTGTTATGAAATATACAATAATGAAATGAACATAAAAATTCCTGCTTACTTTGATTAATGTTTGCATGGTATCTCTTTTTCTCTCCTTTTACTTTCAACCCACCTATACTGTCAGTTTGAAGACTCTTTTATATACAGTATATAGCCAGGTAATGTGTTTTTATCACTCTGCCAATTTAAACCATTTACATTTAATGTAATTACTGATATTAAGCTTAAGTCTTCCAACTTATTTTCCCGCTTTCTATTTGTTCTGTTTTCTTTTTTATTTTTATTTTTATTTATTTTTTTTATTGGGGAATTGGGGGGATGGGAACAGTGCTGGGGGATTGGGGAAGGGGAACAGGCAAGTTGCTGTCGTTTTGTTCTTCAGTCTAGCTGTGGAGGACGTCGCTTCACCTGCCCAAGTTGGCACCATCATTGCGCTCCTCCCTGGAGAGGCAGATCAGTCGCCGNTTTGTTCTTCAGTCTAGCTGTGGAGGACGTCGCTTCACCTGCCCAAGTTGGCACCATCATTGCGCTCCTCCCTGGAGAGGCAGATCAGTCGCCGGCTTCTGGACGGCCGCTCACTGCGGCGGCTGGCCGCTCACGCTGGCTGCCGGCCGCTGGCTACACACGGTAGCCCATGGCAACCCACTGCCACAGGGACTGCAGCCCACGCCGTCACCGTCGCCAGCGACTCACGGCAGCCCAGCTCCAGGTTGAGCTGAACGCATCTTAGCTGTGGAGGGCAGCGTTCACTGGCCCTCATATGCGGGATCCGAACCGGGGCCCTCTGGCGTCCCAAGCGAGCTCTTAACCATCGCGCCACTCGGCCGGCCCTGTTCTGTTTTCTTTTTCCAAGCTTCCTGTGAGTTTTCTGAATGTATTTTAGAATTCCATTTTTGTCTAGTGCTTTTGTATGTATCTTCTGGTACAGGCTCCTTTTTATGGTTGCACCAGGTGGTACGTTATACATTATATAATTATTAGTCTACTGGTCTTGACATTTTACCAGTTTCAGTGAAGTATAAAAACCTTACCTCTCTTTACATTCCTTTGCTCTTCCCTACTTATCTATCACTTTCTTAAACATTTCTTGCACATGCACAGAAATGTTAATAATTTTTGTTGCAACTAACCAGCATAATTTTAAAAATTCAGGAATGAAAGTCTGTTGAATTTACCTATGTTTTGACTCTTTCCATTGTTCTTTCTTCTGTCCTGATGTCCCTAAATTCCCTTTTGTATAATTTTCTGTTTTAAGAATTTCCTCTAGCTATTCTTTTAGGAAAAGTCTTGCTAACAACAAACTCTTTTACTTAATTTGACAATGTCATAATTTTTCTTTTCATCCTGAAAGATATTTTTGCTTGATGTAAACTTCTGGGTAGTTAGTACAGAGAAGTTGTCTTTTTACATTCTGGCCTCCATGGTTTCTGATGAGAAATTTTGTTTACCTTAAGTTCTCAGAAGTTTGATTATGCTACGTCTTGATGCAGGTTCTTTTGGGTTTATCCTGTATGTGGTTCCCTCAGCTTCTTGAATCTGTAGGTTTTTGTGTTTTGCCAAATTTAGGAAGCTGTCAGCCATTATTTCTTTGAATACTTTTTTAGTCCTGTCCTTCTCTTTTACCCAGAATTCAGTGACAAGAATATTAAACTTACTATTCCACAGATCTTTGAGGCTTTGTTTATTTTTATAAACTCTCTGTTGTTCAGAGTGGGTTAATTCTATTGTTCTTTCAGTCCACGGATTCTTTACCATCTCTTTTGCTGTTAAGTCTATCTACTGAGTTTTCGTATTTTAGGTATTGTATTTTTCAGTTCTAAAATTCTGATTCTTTATGTCTTCTATTTCTTTGCTGAGGGTTTTATTTTCATTTGTTTCTATTGTATTTGTAATTGTCTTGTGAAGCATTTTTTTAATGGCTGCTTTATATTCTGTCAGATAAGTTTTAACATCTCTGTTATCTTGGTATTGATGGTCTTTCTTCCATTTAGTTTAAGATCTTCCTGGTTCTTGGTATGAGTGTAATTTTCAATTAAAACCTGGACATGTTAGGTTTTATGAGACTCTGGTTCTTACTTAAACCCTCTAGTTTAGCTGACTGTTTGATATCCTACTGGCAGGGGAAAAGTGGCATTGCTTCATTTTTGCTTGGTGGGAGGATAAGTAGAGGTTCCCTATCATTGACACTGAGGTTAGGACTCCTTGTCATTTTTTTTTTTTTGGAGGGGGGCGCGGGGGGAGAGTGTTGAGGATGGAGTTCACACTTTTCTCTAGGCCTCCACTGATACCTTTCTAGCTGTGAAGAGTTGAAGTGCCTCCTTACTGCTCCCCACATGGCTTTCATTGATACCTCATCAGAGTGATGGGGGTATGTGGCCTTATTACCACTGGGCAAAGGTGAAGGAAAGAGATGCCTTGTTAGTGCCTGGTGAGGATGGAAGTCCAGGCTCTCCACATGAACTACACGGACACTACTGGGCAGAGGGACTGGTTACTGCCTAGGTAGGATGACAACACCAGCTCCCTACTTAGTCTTCTCTGACACCACCAT
Organism: Hipposideros armiger; assembly: GCF_001890085.2. Taxonomy (NCBI): domain Eukaryota; kingdom Metazoa; phylum Chordata; class Mammalia; order Chiroptera; family Hipposideridae; genus Hipposideros; species Hipposideros armiger. The sequence goes on from NW_017732269.1 coordinate 5,366, forward strand.
GGCAGTAAAGGCTTGAGGCTCCTCAGCCTGCCAAAGGTGGAAGTCTAGGCTCCCCACCTGGCCTTTGCTGGTGTAAGTGGTAGTGGGGCCATAATATTTTTCTGTTGTGTTTGGCTGGAGGAGAGTATTGTATAAAAGTTTTCTGATTTGCTAGGCTGCCCTTCTCCTGGTCCTTCGTCTAGAGAGAACAGGATTTTGCTGGGGTGTTTTTGTCCCTGCTTATTGACATTTTCAGATGGCTGACATCTTCAACTCCAATTAGGGGATACAGATGAGGCAAAAGGAAAACTAGAGAACACAGTCTGTTTGGTTGCTTGGTCCCAAGGTCCCTAGCTGGTCTGTGTCCTTCCCTCCACCTTTAGAGTCTTCAGAGCGCAAGCCCTGACTTTCCTTTCCTTTACCCTTTTTCCTTTTCTTTCCTTTCTTTTACCTACCTTTCTTCCTTCCCTCCCTCTCTCCCCTTTTTTGAAATGCAAGTGTTTGATTTAAGCTTTGATTGCCTAGGCATCCATTTCAAAGCCAGCTATCTCCAATAAACACGTTGCCAGCCACATGACCAGACAAAAAGTCAGGCTGAGCCAGACCGCCTCCACACACTGAGGCTCCTTTGTTTTAGAGATCTTGGTTGATTTCAATAACTAATCATTTGGGCTACTTGTTGTGTTCTCTTCCCATACTTTAAATGAGCACTTTTATGTTTTAAGTTCACCAATAAAGAGTGAGTCTGTGAAACCCTAGGCCCCCACCCTTGACCCCAAGAAAAGCTGAACCCCAGGCCTGTGCATGTGTGTGCTTGTGTGTGCTCGCTCTCGCTCTCTCTCGCTCTCTCTCTCTCTCTCTCTCCCCGCCCTGCGACCTTACTGTGTGGCCTCAGATAAGCTGTGTATTTCCATGTTTTATAAGTAATAAACTTGTGTCTTTTCAAAGTTTCCTGATGGTCACTGCTCAAGAATGTCTTGCAATCATAATATGAACAAAAAGGGCTGGTCCACCAACAACACTGATTATTGATAGACTGAGACCAGTACAATGTTGGTTTTTATATATAACGCACAGGGTGTTTACCTTTACTTTGTGGGGGGAATAGGGAAAAGTATGTCTACTCCATCTTCCTAGTAGTGCAAATCCAATAATTTACTTTTGTGGGCTCATTTTGATGACAATTAAAAAGTTACCAGATTTTACCAATCTTGTAATAATAGTCTTATAGATATTCATAGGTTTAACTAAAAAATAGAGTACAAACCATGGAATTCACGCACTCTTACCTTGTTCACTGCCATGTGTACAAATGTTAAGATTGACATATGCACAAGCAGGGCCAGGCTCGGATGATCCTCTGGTGAGTGTAATTTCCAGGTCAGACCCCTTTAACTGAGCACAAGGGAACATGTGATAGCGTAACCACAGCATCTGATCACAGTGTCACCAACTAACATAGCAAGTATTTCTTCTACGAACAAGAGGTCTATACAATTCTGAGAGCATATTTAATCATGTCACTAAAACAGTCAAGAGCTGCAATTCTTCCCTCATTTTTTTCTTTTTACCTTTTTTTTAAACTATGTAAAATAGAAAATGAAACCATCTTGTAAAGTGCCCCGCTGAAAACAGTCACTTTCAGCCCTTGCTTGTCTGTCTTATTTGTCCCACATAAAGTTGGAACAAGACAAGGAGCAAGTGATTGAATAAATGACTGACTGACAGAATTTCTTTGCTTGTTATAAATAACCAACTTTGGCCATGTCTTGATACCAGATTTCCATAGTTACATCTAAAAAGTACCAATAAAAAATGAAATTGTAATTTTATGTATAACCTACTACCATAAAAGTTAACCGCTTTCCAAGTCAATTGACATTTACTTTAACAATAATTTCCAGAATCCACAATATTGACTTTTCTAGTTTTAGGTGCAACAGGCCCATATAGCCATCTGATCTCCTGACAATTCTTATGTACTTCCTGGTGAACTTCCCCAAGAGAACTGTCATGAGAGCAGCTCTACCTTCCCACCCTGTCTCCTATTCTGGACATCGTCTCTCTGACCCTGCTGACCACCATCCAGAGCAACACTTCAGGACTGGGCACTGTATCAGTCACTACTGAGGGGACAGAATCTCAAGGTGTGACTAAACAACCTTAACATAAAATCTAATTAATATTAAATGTCTTAATAGTTCAACAGAACTCAGAACTTACCTGCATTTTTTCTTGAATAAGGATTTTATCTGATGGAGGAACTGGATATGGTTTCAAGGGAGCTTTTATGGTGGCACATATGAACTCCGTGTGGCTTTCAATAATGGTATTTAGATACTTTCCTTCAGACTTTGCTGTGTAATAAACTATTATTTCATCAGTTGGAACCACATTGCACTGAAAGCACATACAGAAAATTTAAAAAGGGAAGCACTTTGTTAATCAAAATGTAAGGTGCTGTTGAACAAGGGGTGACAACTGCATCCTGAATCATTATAAAAGGTACAGTCACCTGCCCAGTCCTCCTCTGAAACAAAGGAGCGACACAGCGAGAGCCCACTCAAAGCTCTGAACTGAGACAGAGCTCACAAGCAGCCTGCGTGTCTGCTGAAAGTGGCCTCTTCAGACCCTGAGCCACAGACCTAAAACGCGGCCTATAGAGGGCTGGTGGGAGCTCTCCTAACTCTCGCATCTGGCGGGGGGCAGTCAATGGGCTCTGTGTGCCTGCCCTGACCCTCAGCTCCCAGATAAAGAAGAATCAGCCCTCTGTCCAGATCCAACAATCTCCCCACCGAGCTAGAAGCCCTTCTATGCTGACTTGACTGCACCTCTGCTCTCTTCAGAGAAACCCAGTAATCTCTGATGACTTTTTGCACCAGTCAGGATGGCTATTGATTCAGATGATTTTGTGGAAGCCCCAAGGAACTGAAAGAAGAGAACAAGGGGCACAGGTTGGATGAAAACTCCTGGTTAGAGAAACAAAAGAGCCATGTCCAGCTGGGGAGTGAACAAGTGGGAAGAGGAAAGGGCCTAACTTTCCTGCAGAGTGCGATCTGCATGGACTACAGATTAGTAACTAATTATCATTAATCTGTTACTACTGTTTATATTACCTACCTCTCCCATGCTTCCCAACAACCATAATGAAAAAACAAATGAAACCCCAAAACAGTAGCTTGTTCTTAATCTGACAAACCTTTTTGCGAAGTTTCTGGATGCGATTGATGACTTCCCGAGCCATCCCTTCATCCACCATTGACTGATCAGGGCTGACATCTAAGAGAACCAAAACCTGTAGGAGCGAACAGAGCGTACCATGCCAGGAATCAAATAAGGAAAAATGGTTCTTTTTAAACTCAGCAAAACACTATTTAAAACTAAATTCCGAAGTCTAATATGCAGCATTATTTATTCAAAAAACTGAGCAAAGGACATTGTTAATGCAGATTCTTCACAGTTCAAGTTCTTGTTTGTAAGCAGGGATTCCTTCCTCTCTGGAGAGAGGCGCAGCTTCCTTTTCTTCCTCAGGATGCTGCTCATAAGAGATCCTGAGACCGGCTTTGTTAGTCTCTCATGTAACTCTGCTGTTTGTCTATCTAATAAATAATACCAACTCTTTTGATGCATAAGATCAACAGTCATGAAGCCCTGACAGCAGCACAACTTTTTTTTTTTAATATTATTATTTGGTTTATTTTATTTTATTTTATTTTTTTTTATTGTTAGTTTCAGGTGTACAGAACAATGCAATAGTTACCCTTTTCACCCTCACAAAGTAACAACCCCCCTCCCCCCATCCACTGC
>NW_017732269.1:12486-44981 GCF_001890085.2 Hipposideros armiger
TTCTGGGTTTCTTCTTATGGTTGATTTCTAGTTTTATAGCATTGTGGTCAGAGAAAACACTTGATATGATTTCCATCTTTTCAAATTTATTGAGACTTGTTTTGTGGCCTAACATGTGGTCTATCTTAGAAAATGATCCATGGCAGCACAACTTTTTACAATGAATCCACCACACATAAGTGGATTGAAGGCCTCAAAGCAGCCATCTGTTATTTTCTTATCTTAAAACCACAACCTCTTTTTAGCCTTTGGTTTATAAGTGTGATTCAAGAGAATTTCTACAAGGGAACAAAGTACTTTTTATATGATTTAGTTTAAATGGCCATTTTCTTGTCAGCTTTGTATACTTTTTTGTCTCATCTGTTCTGAAGGTTGTCAGTGATGATGTGCTAATAATGAGTGTCACTCCTATGACAGAGGGGAATACATTGTAAATTAGGCACTACCCCCACCTACCTTCGAAGAAACTCAATCAGATAAGTTAAACTTCTTGAAGATGTAGAAGGTAGAACTGGAAATAGATGATGAGTCAGGGCAGGGTGACCATGGCCTCCAACACACAAACCATGTCAAAAAACTCAGAAGCATCGCGAGACACTTCCTTCAATGTAGACCACTCCTTCACACTGGCTGTACTCAGGAAGAACTGCACCCTCTCAATGTTTAAGTCTCCCTGCACCCCTCCTTCTTTCTTCGCTTCCTCACCTCCGGCTCCTTACCAGTCTGCCCACATGTAGTTCTGTCTACATCTAATTCAAGCCCCTTTGCAAAGGCCTGAGGAGACTGGCCTCTTCACACAAGGTATTCTTCACCCTCCTCTGTATGTGGCATGGTAGGCACAGATGGGCTCCACCAAGCCCCCCCACTCCCACATTGGAGATATTACAACATGTCTCCCTTTAGAAATCTGGTCAGGAGTAAAAAGATCCATCATAATAAAAAGATGCTCACTCCAGAATCCAAAACCTCCTATACACCCTCTTCAGGAATGCTACCTAACCACCCCCACCTCTACCCCAGACTTCAGAGAGGCGCTCTTCTGTACTTACTTCTGTAAGATAACTGATCACGCAGAATAATAATTGGCTTATTTTCCTGTCTCCATGACTGACTTATTCCTTAAAGGGTGGGATCACATCTCTTTTTTTTTTTTAGCTGAGCCATCCTGCCACCTTTTGGCAGCTCAGCTCAGACTGGGAATAGAACCACTGTTGCTCAGAGCTCGCACTCTTGAGCAAGCTCTTAACCAACTTAGCCACTCGGCCAGACCCCATCTCATTCATTTTTGTATGACCCAACACTGAGGACAATTACTCACATGTAGAAATCACAAAATGTCTATTTATGCACTGGTTAAAGAAATGCATATCTAAAGAGCATGTAATAGAAGAGTTTCACAAGCCAATCTGAAATGAATAACTGCTTTATTTTACCCTGAGACAAGCTATTAACACTGTCAGGAAAGGCACAAGTAAATACTTTCTCCTCAGTACTAGTATCTTGTGGTAAGGAAATGTTCTAGGGAGCAGAAAAATACCTGAGCATCCGAATGTGCTTCAAACTGCACCATCCCATCTGGTGCCTGATCAAAGGTGTACATGAGACGAATGTCTTCCTCATGCAATTCATGGCCTCCCACAACAATGGTCCCTGTGGAGAAGCAACACCACTGTTACTCAGTCCCTGCTCCTCTTCCAGCCGCCCTGCTATGAGCACATTGTGCCACATTTTTTTTTTTTTAAGATTTTTTTTTTTTATTGGGAAATTAGGGGAAGGAACAGCATTGGGGGATTGGGGAAGGGGAACAGACAAGTTGCTGTCCTTTCGTTCTTCAGTCTAGTTGTGCAGGATGTCACTTCGCTGGCCCATGTTGGTATTGTGATCATTGCGCGCTTCCCAGCTGAGGCAGACTGGCCGCCAGCCATTGGACGGCCGCTCACGGCAGCTGCCGGCTGCTCACGCTGGCTGCTGGCCGCTCACAGTAGCTTATGGCAGCCCATTGCAGCCTATGCTGTCCCCAGTGGCTCATGGCAGCCCAGCTCCAGGTCGAGCTGTTGTTCACCATCTTAGCTGTAGAGGGCGCAGGGTCACTGGCCCATGTGGGATCTGAACCGGCGGCCCTGCTGCTCAGAGCTCATGCTCCCAAGCCAACTCTTAACCAACAAGCCACTCGGCCGGCTCTGTGCCACTTTTTGATAAAACCTTCCCAGCATTAAGCTATGGAGGCTTCAAGATATCACATCCTTCTGACACACATCATTGTTGTCATCAAGGATGCAATAAACATTTTTTACAGTGCACCATGCTGCCTCGAGGACAGTTAGGTCACCACCAATGTCTACTGTATATATAAACTCCCAGGTCCGAAGATACATGCCAAGAGGTCACAAATCCCCACCATAAATACAGAGCATTGTGATGTCTGTAGAGTCCAATCAGACTTAGGCCCACCACTCACTGATACAGGACCTGGTTCTATTACTACTGAGCAGGGCACAGTGAGGTGGCTGAAATGAGGTGCACAGTGTGAAATTCCGTGCCATACCCATCCGCAGCAAGCAGAATGTACAAACACCTGAGGAGGGCAGGTCCCAACTTCATTAAGTGTGCTAAGATCACCTACAATGATGTTCTTGCTCTTTGAGCACTGGGATGTCATTCTCACTTAATGTCACTGTGTTCCGAAAACCATTTTGCTTTCCATCAGTGTAGAACAGTCTATTCAGAAACTACAGTTTAAAAACTGCAGTTTTTTTGGTTTCAATTAAGCTTTATTTCAGGGATTTTTGATATTTTGGCCATCGGGTGAAACAACTTAAATTTATGACTTGAAGGTTGATCAAAAATTTTATTAATTTAATATATCACATTAATTTAGTTATGACTCAACTGTTACTTGCTAGCCTCTTATGTTTTATAAATTTTATCTAACAATTTGGGGGGAAATCAGGGACATTTTCCCCAATTTCCATAACCACTCATCTGATTAGATGCCATCTGACTTAAATGTCTCCTCATGTCACCTCCGTGCTTATGATTTTCAACTTCAGAGAGAGCCCTAACACTCAAACACCTTGTGCCCTAGGAGAGCTGCAGGATATCAAGCAGCCATAGTAAGGCCAAGTATAATTCTAATCATGGCAGGGCTGAGAACTCCTGGGCATATGAATGCTCTCTAAAGGAGAGCAGGGAGAACTGAGTTCCCTTTCCTGACCTCTTCACACTATCCTATACATTTCCTTCGGGGTACTTTCCAAAACTATGATTATTTCCATATATCTTCAGTGTCTGCCAGAACCATGAGGGTAAGAACAATGTCAGTCTTATTCAATTCTATGTTCCTAGGGCCAGCCAAACAGAAGGGCTTTAAAAAATATTTGCTGAATGAAAAAGCCCAGTCTTGCCCAATTAAGAGGCCAAAATACGGATTCTAGGTATTTTAGAGAAACTGATAAACTCTAACCCACTTCTCCTTCACAAAAAGTTCTAAACCTCAATGTTAGATTCTGTTCTCTATCAATGCTTTAATCTTTTTTTTTTTTTTTGGAATATTTTCATCTTCAATGTGACATCTCTAAAAGTAATCATCTGTTTTTCTCCACTAGCAATATCTGATAACAGTGACACTCTATGCCATTGGCTGGTAACGAAGCCCCCAAGGGTTCTGCTCTCTCTTGCACTAAGGTAGATTTTCTAGGCCTATATGAGCATTTACAGAATTCAATGGTAACCTAAGGGCTGCCCATCTCATTCAGTAATTTCTATCTAGAAATCTAGCCAAAAGGAATCAATTCCATAAAATATTTACATGTGAAAATATTCACTGAAATATTATTTATAATATTAAAAGAATGGAAACAACCTAAAGCACCAACAATAAAAGATTGGTTAAAAACATTATCAGGTATCCATATGAAGGCAAATTATGCAGTTATTGAAATAGTATTTTACAGATTAATGCATAGAAAAGTTTATAATGTAAATTAATATAAAATAAAAAAGTGAATAAAAACAAAATGCAAAATGAGTGAAAAACATGAAATTTAAAATTGTAGTGTGATCTCTATTTTGTAATGTAATTATATGACCATATATGTAACTAGAAGGAAATAAATCAGACTTTTAACAGTGCCCCAACACCGAACATATTAAACAGCAGAGTAGGCATTCAATCTATGAATGTATTAAATGGATGGGCGATGGGTCACTTTTATAATCTTCCTTAATTATTTCTAAAATTTCAGAATTATTCATAATAAACATTTTTAATGACTACAAAAGCTTTTGAAAAAAGGCTATGACAGTAAATGTCTAATGAGACCACACTGGGCCGAGGAGTGCCCCGCTGAGAAGATACACACCACTCTTCTGGAACTGCTCCAGCTCCTCACTGGTCAGCTGCTTGACGCATGCCATCACCGCCTTGAAGGCTCCCTTCAGACGCTTCCCCAAGACCATGTGATCCGGTTCTGCCCTTAGGCGAATACCATACTTAGTTTTATCTGTAGACAGTGTAACTTTTCGAACATTTAATTCCTATGGTTGGTGGATAAGGTAAAACAAAAACGAGGGAAATGAAAACATATGTCCACAAAATATTGCACACAAATGTTCACAGCAACATTATTCACAATAACCAAAAAGTGCAGCAACCCAAATGCCCATCAACTGTGAATGGATAAAAAAGTGTGATCCATCCATATAATGGACTATTTATTACTTAGCAATATAAAAGAAGAAACACTGATTCATGCTATAACAGGAATGACCCTGGTTTTAAGCGAAACAAGTCAAGACACAAAATACCATATATTATATGATTCTATTTATATGAAATGTCCAGAGTAGTCGCATTCAGAGACAGAAAACAGATACATGGTTGCTAGGGATGGTGGGATCTTGAGGGGAAAAGGGTGCATGAAAGCTAATGGGTACTGGGTTTCTTTATGAAAATGTTATAAAATTGTGGTGATTGGTTGCACAACTCTATAAATAATACTAAAAACCATTGAAGTGTACGGTATGAAAAAACCTTTCTTGTCCAGATCAGTCAAGATAGTTCAACTAGTAGCTTAACTAAAGATGAGAATTAGAAATATAAACTTCACCTCTCGGGAGTAACCTTTGCTCAAGCAATTTCAGAGCACCGCAAGGTTAACTAACCAGAAGAAATCAGTTAACCATAATATTTCTTGCCTCCATTGTGCTAGTTAAGCATTACTAATGCAGCAGGAAATGACGAGAGCACAAGAAATATGAAAAAGATATCACGGAATTGTAGATTGAAGCAAATTGTAGAGCAATGTCTAGTTTTGCCATTATATTTAACTGTATCATGTGATCTCATTATGGTGATTAAGATATTCTATTTACATGTGTTCTATTTTTATCCATATCTGCAAGCATTAATAAGAAAATTTATAACTCTTTAGCTTAAAATATTTACCTGGAATTCTCAAGCAATTCAAAACCAATACAGGTACTAGTATTTTTACAATAATAAATTTAAATACCACTGGTGAAAAAATAAAAATTAAATTTAAAGTATGATATATTTGTTTTTAAAACATTATGGAATAAAGGTTTTTGGAAGGACAACTGACATTAGTTTAAACTCTTCAATTCTAGGAATCTATGCAACGTCCATACCTGACATATGCACAAAGATATACACAAATCTTTTGTTTGTGATGAGTAACCTACATTTCCAACAATAGGAGAGAAATTAAATAAATTATGATATAGCCAGAAAGTGACCATTATGCAGACGTTAAAAAAAAAAAAGTAGATCTCTATGTCTTAACATAAAATGCCCTTTAAGAAATTCTAGGTGAAAAAAGCAAGTTAAAGGCTATATACACAATCCTCTCTATGCACAAACAAAACCAATGGTGATGCATATGTCTGTATAATGTGTGTACATACGTGTAAAGTGCTAGGAACAACCCTAGCAGGAGATGCCCAAGCGAATAGCCCTAGGAGGGGACAGTATTACAGGGAGCGAGTGGGATAGGAAAGGACTCAACTTGTACTCTGTGCTAGTGCTTCAACTGTTTACAACTAACATGTACTGTTTACAACTAACATGTGTTCACTTATTACTTGTATAAAAATCTTTTTGTTAATTATCAAAAAGTACTTTGGGGAAGAGAAGTGGATGAAGGTATAAATGATCAAACTAAGTTAAGGAAATTCACTGACCTTGAAATCATTTTTAAAGAATTACATTGTAAAAATTCAGAATGATTTTAAGCAAAGTGTAAAATTTCATGGATGGTTAAATTTATGTATATAGCTATACACAATAAAAAGGATAAATTATATACTAAAGTTCATTGAAAAGTACTAATGAAATTAATCTTCTCAAGAAAAGAAGTCTATTTGGGCCCAAAGAGAGAAATGATCTTTCTTACCTCAATGATATACTTCTCCAAAGACCTGATATCATTAAGAGCTTCTGGATCTTGATGGATAACCACAATTTCTTTCAAAGGATACTAGGAAGAAAAGGGAAGAAAAAGTTCATTAAGCAGTCAGTCCTCAAAACTGCAGAAAAATGGAATTTTACCCGAATGTCAAGCCCCAGACTAATTAGGCTCACCTAGCACTAAGTCATTCAAACCCTTATTGCAGAAAAGAATAAAAATTTATGCCACTGCTGGAAGCTGTCTATATTAAGAAAATACTCAAAAACATAATTATTTAGGTCTATGCAATGTAAAATATATATAAAAAAAATCTCAGACCTTTATTGGAAGAGTTTTGCGGTCTCGAATCACTCGCCCAAGTTCAATCACAGACTGCATTCGAGATACTGAACTCTCAGTTTTCTTGTCAATCAGTTCCTCTCTGAATGGAAGAGGCCAGGATATGAAAGAGATTAGGTTTAAAAGGAAAAAAAAATCCCAAACAGGAGGCATGCCTAAGTGAGGAAAAGGGTCAGGCTAAACATCGGATGGTGTGGCGAGGCCTCCTGGTGAGGCACCTGGGGACAGCATGTGCTGGCTTTGGGGGTACGTGGCGAAGAGTGGCAGCAAGCCTGGGTGTGCTGTTCGGTACCCAGCAACTCCCCAAGGCAACCCCACAGACCTGCCCACACCCGCTGCTGCAGTGCTGCAAGTGCTTCCACAATGAGCATCCTCCTGCCCATTCTGTATCCTCAGGTAAGTGGCAGGGCACGAAGGGGCTGGGACCCAACATGAGTGCGTCTCTTCCCACCCCATGGCCCAGGTGAGCCTTACATGTATTTGGTTCTTACCGAACATGGGGCAGCATGAGGTAGTGGATGCTGAGTGTGTCCTTGTTCTGGACAGAAACCGGGTCGATCAGCACTTTTAGATTCTGGTACATCAATTCAGTAAGAAAAGGTGTATAAGGTGCCTGTACGAGGACAGGGGACATCATGTTATTCACACCCAGTCATCATTAACTGATCTGAATGGAAAACAGGAACTAAACATTTTACCGATTGACACAGGAATATACATGCAAGTGGATACGAGGTTACTACGCATGTCCTATGAAAGAGGTATGACCGTATTTTGAATTTGGCAAGAAGAGCTTCCTGTGAAGTACAGGACGGGTAAAGCCAGGACCAAAGCATCCTGGAGAATGTTTGTAATAACACAGGAGTTGCCGAAATGTGCTAGCAAAGTCAATATAAAGAGGACTGAATGTCCCTAAAACTCTGCAAACATGGGGAACACCACCTGCTTCATAGGATGAAAGTGAATGAGCTCATATGTGAAGAACCAGGCTCAGGACCTGGTACAAAGTAGGTCTGCATTCCGTATGTGTTCAGAAAATAAATAGAAGGCTTATAAATTACACTGGAATAGCAGAAATAAATTACGGGAATTAAAACTAGATTCTTTTTTTACTTGTATATCATTGTATATCATTTAACTTGTTGGGAGCCATGCAGGCTGGCTGTACTGAAGCATAACTTGTTTTGCTTCTTTCTGCACCTGGAGGGTGCTTGCTTAATCTCGAGGTATGTGGAGAGAATGGCCAGTGCCTTGGGAGACACAATAAAGATAGATGGCTATCTGGGATAATGGAAGAAATTGTCCCCACTGACCTTTAAGTTTCTAGTAGATAATCAATGAGTTACTCTGGAATGAGGTAATGCACATTTGTCCCTTCTGTTTTGTACATACCCTGGATGTGTATAATGGTGGTGGAAAATAAACTCGAGGCTTCAGTATTCACTGAAGTCCTCCCGGTAACTCTCTCTTCTGTCTCTTTTCTTAATCCTCGCGCCCCCCCTCAGGACTGTTCGATTTATCGGCAGGCTCCGATATTAACTAATATTAGTTCAAGAGCTCTCACTGTTGCTCACAGACAATTATAGGAATCCACATGAAGATGAGGGATGTTATTCAAGGGAACTGTGCCAATTCAGTCTAGATGCAAGAACCATGACCTGAAATGTACTGTCAGTGGTGAAAAGAAACAATCCAGCTTTTGAAGCTAAGGTTTCTTAGCCCTTACTTGACATACGTAAGCTAAGAAGACTTCTGAAAAGGAATTAAAAGATTTCTTTTAAAGCCTCTATTTCTGGTGGAACAAATACAGAATAGACAGAGGCGCTGCAAGCAGCCCATAGGGCTGGAGTTCTAGCGTGGGGCCACGACTCTCACCATAAGTCTGCACAGAGAGAACAGTACACTAAACAAGGTCTCCAGGGCCATAACACAATCCTCCATCCCATTTTCACCCTAGTGAATAAAAAAGAAACACATTAAATTGTTAAAACAAAATAAGTTTATTAAAAAGAGGAAACCCATAGAGAGCACACAGTGTACAGACAGAGCAAGGATAAGTGGTCACAACCAACAGGTGGCCTGGGTTCAGTGCAGAAAGCCAGGATAGGGCCAGCTTACTCCATGCCACCTGAGGCCCAGCTGACAGGGAATGGCTCTGTAACTATGAGGTAAGACGGACTGGAGAACCAGAAGGCTGGGGATGCAACAGACAGAGGCAGTTGCTAACACAACAAGTTAAGCTAAAGTACTTCCAGATAAAATGTCTTTTTTTTTTTTAAAGCACAAATATATATCGTGCATTTAAAAAATAATTATATTAATTATTTAATTATAGGAAAAGCATAAAGATAACAGAAAACACAACCATAATTAAGTTACCCAGAGACGACTACTATAAACATTTTAGTGCACGTCGCTGTAGATTATATGTATTTAAACACATACATGCATAATGTGTGTATTTTAACAAAAATGAAATTACCATTCTGTTACAGGCTTTTATCATTAACACATTTGAAGGCAAAGCTGATGGGCGGTGGGAGCTTCCACCTGGTCTGTACTGTGGGGCATCCCTCCCTTCCTGTCTTCTACCATCACTGTTCATGCTCGGCTTAAGTCTGGGGACAGGACCCATGCTTCACTCACTCTAAATCCCCAATAGGCTTAAGGAAGACTTTTGTCCATAAATAACTCCTTAAAGGGATAAACAAGGAGGTGCCACTCATGTCACAGTTGTACACAATAACATTTGAAATTATTTGCATAAATTTATTTTGGGTTTTAAGAGGTCTGCTCAGTTGAGTCCTGCATGGCCGTGAGACTTTCCCTTCAACATAACATGGCCATAACTGTGTTCTGAAAATATGCAAGATGAGTTTTAGAACTTATAGGTCCCCGTCCATCAAATGGCGATAAGTAGTTAATATAGGCGATAAGTAAATAGAAATAAAAAAGGTAGCTTCAAAAACTAACAGCATTTGAAAATGTCCCTTTTCCTTTTGGCCTTGCTCATTTTCGCTCAACTTTCACACTTCCTACACTTTTCGCTCTTCCCAACAGCAGCCTGGGCTTACCTTTAATCTTCTGCGGTTCATTCTGACATACCAATTGGTCAGAACATCCACAAACTTGACGAGGCGAGGCACCACAGTATAGAGCCTGTAAGCTAAAAGTAAGACCAATCAATCAGGCAGTGAGAACATACTAAGCATCTAGAGTGCTTAGGGAAGGGGTGGATACCAGAAAAGAACAGTTAGCTCCCTGCCATGCAAAGGCAACCGTGCTTGTTAAGGAGACAGGAAGAACCAAGTAAAGCAACCACAACCGCTCAATCACTGAGCACATATTATCTGGCAGTCAAGTGTCCAGGTCCAGAGGTGCATACTGTGAGCCACTGTCAGTGAGAAAAGTGGAAACCCACATGTGGCGGAGAGGCTGAGGCTGCCTACCACATGATTCCATGAGGCTCGTGTACCTGGGGCTGAGCAATGCAGCAGCCCCATGAAGGCCCAGCTTCCTTGCTCCTGGCATCTGGGCCCCAGTGATGCTGCTCAGCCTCCATGATGCCCAGCCAGCCCCACCACAGAGAACCACCCAGCTCTCATACAGCCTTAACAGTCCGCAGTGCTGCCACGAGAAACTTGGCAAGAGCAATCAATAAAACAGACAGGCTTTCTAAAGATCAAAATACAGGCATATCTCATCTTATCGTGCTTTGCTTTATTGCACTTTGCAGACATTTTGGTTTTTTACAAACTGAAGGTTTGTGGCAAACCTGCAAGTCTATTTTCCCAGCAGCATCTGCTCGCTTTGAGTCTGTCACACTTTAGTAATCCTCGCAATATTTCAAACCTTTTCATTGTTATATTTGTTATGGTGATCTGTGACCACGAACTGCGCCCACATAGGACTGCAAACTTCACTAATAAATGTTGTGTGTGTTCTAACTGGTCTGTCGACTGGCCATTCCCCCGCCTCTCTCTGCCTCTCCTTGGGCCTCCTTATTCCCTGAGACACACCAATATTGAAGTTAGGCCAATTACTAACCCTATAGTGGTCTCTTAAGTGTTCAAGTGAAAGGGGGGAGCTGCACGACTACTCCTGGTGAAAATGCTGCAAAGATTGTTGAAATGACAACAAAAGATTTGGAATAACACATAAACTTAATTGATAAAACAGCAGCAGGGTTTGAGAGAACTGACTCCAATTTTGAAAAAAGTTCTTCTGTGGGTAAGATGCTATCAAACAACATCACATGCTACAAAGAAATCATTCCTGAAAGGAAGAGTCAACTGATGCAGCAAACTTCATTGTTGTCTAATGTCAAGAAATTGCCACAGCTGCGAAACCTTCAGCAACCACCACCCTGATCAGTCAGCAGCCATCGAGCCACCAACCCTCCACCAGCAAAAAGATTACAACTCGCTGAAGGCTCAGATGATGGTCAGCATTTTTTAGCAATAAAGTATTTTTAAACGAAGGTTATGGATATTGCTATTTAAATATAACACTACTGCACACTTAATAGTGTAAATAAACTTCTACATCCACTGGGAAACCAAAAAATTTGTGACTTGCTATATTATGATATTCATTTTATTGCGATATTCTCTTTATTGGATATTTCCTTTATTGTGATGGTCTGGAACCAAACCCGCACTACATCCAAGGTATGCCTGTAGTCAAGGAAAGAAAGCTGAAGGAGGTGGAGGAAAAAGAAAAGAGCCTTGAGGAATTACGAGTAGAAAAATTTGAAGGCTCCTCTGAGGAACTCAGAGGGCGAGCAGGAAAGTAAGGGCATCTACCAGGTAATCTTATTTGAAGCACAGGCTTATTTTAAGGATTTTCCCATTCACCTTCCTTTTAACTGATACTCTGTTGCACAACACAATTTATATTAATGAAGAGGAGTTCAGTGACTGTCAATAAAGCTCATGGCCTAAGCAAGCAGTGAGAAGTTGCCAAGGGCAGAGCTGCTCTCTGCTGCAGTTCAGAAGGACCAGAGTGAGGTGCTGGCGGCCAGACCAGGCCCGTCACTGGCTGGCTGCACATTCCTAGACGGGACTTCTGTGATCAGAGGCCTAAATTATTTCTAGGTTTCACAACACTGTTTTGCCTTGTAGGAAGCCAGAATTTCCTATGTTCAGGTTTTAATGCTTACAGAGTAAACTGTGCCACATATAATGAACACACAATAAACAGAAACAGCAGCAGCTACTGCTGAGATCACTAACAGAAGTGGCAGATTCTTCAAGGATGCTCCTCCTGCAGACGTTATGTTGACGAGGAAACTGAGGGCATGAGCTGACAGGCTGGTGAAGTGGGAACTACATTGAGCAGTCCGGATCTGCAGCCTATCCTGTCAGCTATCTGCGTACCGCCTGGCCTCTCACCCCTGGCTCTTACTACTCAGCTCACGTGCACAGCTGCTGCCTAACCTCTACTCTGCAGCTGGTCAGGGAGCTGCACCCGGCAAGGGTGTACACTCTGGAGGGCATGGCAGTGGCTGCCCAAGTATGGCAGGGACCCCAGGCAATAATCCCGGCACTGTTTCCCACCCACTCATGTCACTCAGGAGGGAAAAGCGAGCAGGTGCCCCCCCATCCCCGGAGGGTGAATTCCCAGCTCAGCAGTCTGCCTCCCACATACATTTCCAGCGTCATGTCTATCAACAGCTTGATAGTCACATGATCCTTATTATGAATGTTTACGGAGGTGGACACAGTCCTCCAGGATGACTGATAAATATGTGCAGTCTCCTCAGCTCACTGTCCTGCTGTGCCCAGTGCAGAGGCAGCTACTCCAGTCATAGCCACCGACCGGCTGAGGTGAGGCTGACCCCGAGTGAAGCACAGGTTGCTCTGCCTGCCCAACCCACTAGAGCGCTGTAGCGGCACCGCAGCATGGGCGACCACAGGGCGCTGGAGGAGGCAGGTCGGCCTCGCCAGGGTGTGCACAGGGAAGCCCACCTACTCTCTCAGACCCGTCTCAAGTGTCCTAGTCAACATTTTCTGGAATTTCTCACCTTAACTTATGGCTGTTCTACCTCTAACCTTGAGGAAACCAACATAACCGACTTTTCCAACCTCTGTATAAAACCAAATTCGTTGTGTTAGGTAACGGAAATATGGGGAAATGTCTACTCCATTACTGCTTTCTGTATTTCCTAATTTTTCTAGACTGAACAAGGACTACTTACTTAATAATTAAAGTAGACCTGAACATAAATGAAGAATATATTATTAACAAGTACTACTTATTGAGTACCCGTTATCTGCCAGCTACTTTATGTGCACAATGATCTCTCTTTGAGCCTTGTAATAACTCTAAGCAGGCATTTTTCACAGAAAGAAATTGAGGTTCATAGACTATGCAATGCTTCCCAGGGAATACCTGGTAGAGTTGGGTTTTGAACCCATAGCCATCCAGTACTGAAGCCTGTGATTCCATGTGCCCGTGTGGTGCCTGTGGAGAGGTGAGGTGCTGGATATCCTGACACAATTGCCTAGGCCTTTGACCAGCATACTTCTACAACAAGCCTTAACAAAAATATATTTGAGTGTTAAAAGAAACAATTGCTTATCTACTATTTTGTATCTCTTAAAATTTCTATAAAATTTCCTCTATGTTTATAAATAAAAAGTTAAATATCTAAAGAGCAATCCTAAAGAGAAGAGTCTTTAGTCCTGGGAGGACGGCCAAAGAGAGACACACCTGTCATTTCGGTCTTAAAGAATCCAATTAGCGACTGCATGAAGGACAGGACCCATCGGTCTGTGATGTTGGCACTTTCTTTAACTGTGTTCTCATTGTAGAGGAATTCCATTTCTTCCTCCTAGTAATTGACAATTATTGAAACATTCTGCATGCTTGGGGGAAATTAATGTACAGGAAAGAATTTTTAAAATCATTTTAACTGAAAAGCAATAGCCAACCAAAAAAACCCCAAAATACAACAAACAATCAATCAACAACAATAAAAACCCCAGACCTGATGGCAATCTAAATTTCTGATTCTCAGTAATATTTTCCAGATAAGCTCTAAACTTGGGACATTAAGTCATCAATTAGTGAATTACATTTTTGAGTGAAGTAAGGGGAATTTAGGAAAAAATTATTCTTCTGCACAAATGAATGACCATGAATAGAGAAATAATCCAAAATCTTGTCAATAAGTACAGGGTTTAGTTATTTTAAATCTGAGAGGGAACGACAGTAAAACAGGCAAGCACTGGATAACTGTCTCTAACCTGAAAATAGGCACTAGGAATTAATCTCTGCTTACATTATTTGTTTTATCCAGAGTGATTCAGTCCACCCCTTCTTTTTCCTTTGCAAAATCTTCCTCAGTTCTGAGGGCCCAGCCCACCTGTCCCTGGTCACAAAGCATCACTATCAGGCTGGCAGGCGGCAGCCAAGCTGGCCCTTGCCCTGATTTATGTGGCTAGTGGTGAAGCATGTGTCTTGCTGCAGAACAGCAGCGGCCTGCGAAGTGGACTTGCCTAAGGACTGTTGGCCCCATAAGGTAGCAGGATCGAAAAGCGAGGAACACCACTAGGGCCTGGGAAAGACAACTGCCTTTCTCAAGTCACAGGGAAAAAATGCCTGCTGGGAAGGCTCGTCAGCAGACCTAGACAAACCAGAGGCAGCAGGAATCAAGTGACCAGATTGCTAGCGTGTGATGTTCAAAGCTCAGCTTTCCTACGAGTTTTTCAGGAATGAATAACATCACATGTTTAGTCAACAGTAATTTAGTATGCAATTCTTCTGGTAAGCTGCTGGAGATCAAAAGATGAGTGGTATCTGGGCACTCATCCCAAATGAGTCCTGAAAGCAGACAGGCACATGTGGCATGAAGCCTGCCGGCTTGAGTGCAGTCAGCGGTGCAGCAGGGGTGGCTTCTCAGAGAATGCCTCCTGGGCCAGCAGGTAATGCTCTGAAGGCACTTTCACATGTATCACAATCAGTATTTCAAATCCTAACAACTCAATGAGAATTTCTCTCAGTCTCGGCCCAAATGCACCTACTGAGGGGCCTTCCCTGACCATACCTGCAGCGGCTTTCACCAGGCATTCACTCTGACAAAAGCTGACTCTGCACTGGCTCCCCCATGCCCCATCCCATCTGGTTCCACGAGGGGAAGGGAATTGGCTGACTAAATGAACATCCAGGTGAGGCCTCTGTGTCTGCAGTGGTGAGCCTGCCCAGATGGTCTAGCTCTGGTCCCATGCTCCCAGCCCGGCAAGGACCCTAGATACCTTCATCTGCGCCCTCCCCAGTGGCTCTGAGCCCCCACCCACAGCGCGGTGGCCCACACCTTCTGCAGCCTCAGGATGTTCTGGATGAAGAAGCGATAGGCGTTGTACCAGGGGAGCAGCACGTCCTTCAGGACGTCGCGCACACCCTCCTCCTTAAAACGGAGGTTTTCTGCTCTCACTACCGGGGAGTTAATCAGATATAATCTGGAAGAGAAAAATTATACAGAAAAGGAACACTGACAGTAACCAAGTATTACTTGACATTTTGATAGGGCAACACAAAAATTAGCATTTTTTTTTCCTACAAAAGGCGATAATTTGAACTCTTCAAGTGGTCTATTTAAACCCAACAAAGCTCTCACTTTGACATGTAAGAGACCTATCCAATTATAAGGGAGATGTCACCCCACACCAACCTAGATGATATCCTGGGCTGGTCGCAGCACAGGCCATGGCAGGGTGGGAGAACCCAGAGGAAGCAGCCAGTGTTTTCCCAGGTCACCACAGACAGGCACCTGAGACTCATAGAACAGCTGTGTGTTCTGCCACTACAGAGCGGCTGGTGGAGGGGGTGGCTTTGCACCTGAACACTCCAGTTTTCATGACTATGGTTATTTCAGGCAGTGGCTCACATTCTCTAAAAGCTTTTCAGTATTAGTTTTTATTTGCTGTGGCATAAATACACCTCGTGGCTCTTATGAGGATTAAGTGCAAAACTGAAATAAAGGATATAACACCAAAAAGATGGAGATCTTAGACAGGGAGTGAGACGGAAACACCAGTCACTGGCCTGGGAGTACCCAGCTGCTCAATAAAACCCAACACAGGTCCTCATCCTCCAAGGATCTCTAGATTTGGAAATGTCTTTATTATTTAGAAAACTGCCTTGGGGGTTTCAAATCAACATCATACAAATGTAACTCTCCCTAAAACAGAGATACGTTTTTAAAAAGCTGATTATAAACCAAATCTTAGGAACATGATTAACAGAGTGACAGATGTTTATGTAAAAAATGACAAATACACACAAGGCAGAGCACCAGTTTGTACCTGAGGGCATCAGCACCATATTTATGGATGATTGAAAGTGGATCTGGATAATTCTTTTTTCGTTTGCTCATTTTTTGGCCGTCACTTGAAAACAAAAGGGAGATGCCTATTAAATAAAAGTCAACATCACAACTTATATATGGTTACAGATGATTTCCAATTGGAATACATAAATACAAACTAATTAGCATACAAGCTAATGTTGAAGTTGTTTTGTTAATATCAACAAGCTTCTTTTTGAATACTGTGTTCAGTCAATGGAGAAACTTTAGGAGAGATGAAAGCAGGAAGACATCATAATGTAACAGTTAAAAACACAGGCTTGGCATGTACCCCAGAGAAATGAAAACTTATATTCACACAAAACCTGTAACAAAGTTCATAGCTTTGCTCATTGTCAGCAAACACTGGAAACAACCCCAAAGTCCTTTAGCAGGTGAACAGTCCAACTGGTCACCCTCCCCAAGGGACACTGCTCAGCAATGGGAAGCAACAAAGGATACACAAGCACCTGAGGAACGTCCGGAGAATGACACTGAGCGAAAAAGCCAATCCCAAAGGTCGTGTACGGTATGAGTCTACTTATGTAACATACTGGAAATGACAAAATTCCACAGATGGGGAACACATTAGTGGTTCCCAGGGTTGGGGATGAGGGTGGAGGGGCGGGAGGGTGTGGGCAACAGAGATCCTGTGATGTTGAAAGGGTAAAGTATCCTGACTGTGCTGATAAGTACAGGAACCTACTCATGTGATAAAGCTGTACTTAACTAGATACACACAGTAAATTAGTACACACAAAACTGGGGAAATCTGAATAAGATCGGTAGACTGTACCAACATTCTGGTTGTGACAATGTAGTCCAGTTTTGAAAAATGTGACCACTGGGGGAAACTGGGCAAAGCTCACAAGGGGTCTGTTATTTTTTACAACTACACACAAATGTACAATTCAATAAAATTTTCAATTAAAAATTTTAAAAAGCACAGACTGTACAATCAGACTTATTTTGCTGTGTGACCTTGGGCAAGTTACTTAGTTTTTCTGTACTTCAAATTCCTCAGTGTCAAAACAGGGTAATTAAAGAGCCCACCTCAATTTGGGGATTAAATGAGGTAAGACATATAAATGCTCACAACAAGGCCTGGCATAATGTGTTAGGTGTCCGCATTCCCCTCTAATGGCACACAAAGTAGGGTATCTATGCAAGCATTTCTATTTATTTATGATTTTACTTTTAATGACTAGAGGCAGTAGAAAAATAAGACTCCAATATAATACTAGAAGCCTCTAGAACCCATAATTTCCTCATATATTAAAAAGAGGACAACAAAAATCTATCTTAAAGGACCTGTATACAAATTACATAAGAGCTATAAGCAGAAGTACTTCATAAAATTCTAAAATAATAAATATATTATTTTATCACTAGAAATACCACAGGAAATTCCTGCCCTTCTGCCTCCTCCGTGAGGCTTAGCTCTCAGTCCAGCCCTTCTCCCTAAGCAAGAGGGATGTGTGGAGACGGAATGCTGAATGTGGAGAAGTGCACGGGACATGAGCCGGATGAAAAGGAGGATGGCAAGGGGTATAAAGGCAGAGGGGAAACAGCGGGAACACAACTGGGGCATCCCTAAGCTCCTCTATTCACCAGAATGGTTAGATCCAGCCAGAACCTGGCTGGCAGAATAAAGGAGAGCTGGAGCTTGGCATGACACAGAAGGTGCACCTGCCTCGCGAGGACGAGCCCGTTCACAATCACGTTCCTGAAAGGCGGCTGTCCAAACAGAGCTGTGGAGAGCACAAGCAGGGTGTAAAACCTGGAAAAAAAAATTGCACAAAGAAATAGTTATGAAAAACAAAAAAGGAGACCAAGCATAATAGGCACATACTGTTGACTTATTGAACTGAATTTCTATTTTAGATCTGTTACAGCTCATGATAACATGATAATCACTTAAATAAAAGTTATTACTTCTGGTGACATGTTAGAATCACATCCAGATTGCTGAAAAATTACATGCAGGACCCACAGCGGATTAATCATATTAGAACTTCCGATTAGGGAAAAAAATGTGATTTAAAGCAAACAAAGGCCTGGAGTGAGGACAATACCAGAGTCCTCTTCAGAGCTGGGCTCAGAGCCACAAGACAGTGCTGGGTGGCCTCTCAGGACCTCCTCAAACACAAGGCTAATCATCAAGAGACGGGTGTCACCTTTAGCACAGGGTCTATGGGACAGTCTGATGACAAGCAAAGATGCAAAAAGCACTCTCATCCAAAAGTCAAAAGATGGACTACAGGAACATAGAAAATGTTTCATTCTGTGAGATATCACGTATGTCGTTTATTTGCTAGCTACCTTGTTCCCTAAAAGAACTGCATCACTTCCCTGTAAGTGACGCTCGTGTCACCTCCAACACGATTCTGCACCCCAAGACCATCACAAGATGTGA
This sequence comes from Hipposideros armiger, assembly GCF_001890085.2. Taxonomy (NCBI): domain Eukaryota; kingdom Metazoa; phylum Chordata; class Mammalia; order Chiroptera; family Hipposideridae; genus Hipposideros; species Hipposideros armiger. The sequence continues at coordinate 31,019 of NW_017732269.1, forward strand.
ACTGATGAAGATGGAGACCACACCCCATGCCTATGTAAGTACCTGACCAGACATCCCTCCCTCTAAGGCAGGTCACAAGGACTCTGGTGCCTAGGAGAGGCAGCCCACACCTGAGGGAAGGGGGTGGAGGCAGTGTGCACACAGGAACCCACATAAGGACAGTTGCCAGATGCACCACTCCTCAGAGAAACAGCCTCCTGGTGAGTCATCTGGCCCTTCCTAAGAACAGGAGTTTGTGCCTGGGAGCGGTTCCTACAGGTAAGTGGATTGGAAGCTGAAAACAGCAATTTCCAAAGCACTAAGACTGGAATTCAATCCGTTGTGATGACCACCGCGATTTGTAAAAGCAGAAAATGATGGCAACATTCCTGAACACTCCTGCAGAAACATCACTGATGAAAGTGTAATTAGAACCTGGTCAGCCAAGCTTATCCACAAAGAGCCTTGCCTTACCTTTTGATAATTAAGAGGATGAGGGTACTGCTTTAAATAGGCACCAGATAAAACCTATGCCAAAATATCCACCCTGTGTATTTTTTGTTTTTAAATCTAGATTTTTTTAAATAATGTTAATTTTGTAAGGCTAGCCGAACGTCTGAGCACATTTCTCCCAAGTCTCCCTCAAATCTGTAGTACCCGACCCATTTCCTTGTACGTAAATACTCATTAATCATGTGAGTAAATGATTTGAAGAAAACAAGCTATGTTGCAAATTGTGTTTTGTATCACTTAAACTTCCAGTAAAACAAATCTCTATATTCTAAGATGTCAGTGAAATAATTCAAACTCTAAAGCTACAGCCCTACCATAGTAAGAGATTCCTACTCAAAAGATACTCTGATGGTTTACTTGGTGGTGAGGAACAGAGGACAGCACAGCCTGTCTCATCGGACACAAGCTCCCTAACAAACAGCTGATAAATGCTAGGTGCTCAGTACAATAACTGCTAAATCAAATCAAATCAAATCAAATCATATCAACAAAGCACTTGAAAGAACAAGGAACATATACCATCCTCTGGTTTGGTCAATGCCTTCAGCAATGAAGTCTGCAGGAAACGCCTCCTCAAACTCCCTCTTGTTTTCAAATGGATAATGAACTTGAGCATAGGGCATGCTGCCACTCTCGAACCAACAGTCAAACACTTCAGAGATACGATGCAACGATCCCTTCCCACAACGTGAAGGAATAGTCAGATGGTCGATGCTAATAAACAAAAAAGTAGCCATTTCTATTAATTTTAAGCACAACAAAACTTGCAGTTTAATTGCCAGTAGAAAACACAATGTCTTTTTTTTTTCTTTTTTTAAGATTTTGTTGGGGGGTTTGGGGAGGGGAACAGCATTGGGGAATTGGGGAAGGGGAACAGACAAGTTGCTGTCCTTTTTGTTCTTCAATCTAGTTGTGGAGGACATTGCTTCACTGGCCCATGTAGGTATTATCATTGCGCTCTCACCGGGTGAGGCAGTCACTCGCTGGCCATTGGACGGCTGCTCCCGGCAGCTCCCGGCAGCTCACGAAAGCTCACACCTGCTGCCGGCCGGCCCCACTGCAGCTTACGCCGTCGCCAGCAACTCACGCAGCTCAGCTCCAGGTGGAGCTGTTGTTCATCATCTTAGCTGTACAGGGCGCAGTGTCACTGGCCCTCATGTGGGATCCGACCCGGGGCCCTACTGCTCAGAGCTGGCCTCCTAAGCCAACTCCCAACCAATGCGCCACTCGGCCGGCCCTGAAACACAATGTCTTGACAAACTTTTCTTTGCTTTTCTTTTTCTTTCTCTTTCTTTCTCTCTTTCTCTCCTTTTCCTTCCCTTCCCTTCCCCTTCCTTCCTCCTTTCCTTTTCCTTCCTTCCTTCCTTCCTTCCTTCCTTCCTTCCTTCCTTCCTTCCTTCCTTTTGTTCTTTCGGTCTTTCTTTCTTTTTTCTCAATTCCTATTTATTTTTGGCTCTTAGGCAATATCATTTTTTTTTCCAATATGAAAAAAAGCAAGTTCAATACAAACTAGAAATTTAAAGTATAGGATGGTAGGACAAAACCAGGGGTGGGAGAAAATGGCAATAGCAAAAGAGATGAGATGTTGCCAAAAGATGGTGTCCTGTCCCCTCCCCTCTGGGGAATGACTCAAACATTTAGGTGGCAGGGCATACCTTTCCACACACAAGCTCTTTCATATACATCTACAAACAGAAATATCGGCAGTTATGACAGGCTTAAGGTTACATACCAAAGTCCCCTGACACCTAATTCAGGACAGAGGTAACCTTTCCTCAGTATGACATGAGTCATTAACAACAGTGGAACTCGGCAAACTGGTGTTTCATTTATACATGTAGCTCTGTGATCTGCTACAGAGACCATGTCTTAATAGGCTGGAACCTAGCCCGATCCTCTCTGAACGACAGAGCTGACATGAATCAAACATCAGGACTGACCTCTCTCTGTGGAGATCTGAGACCTTTGCTCCCGACAGTTCTTCAAGTTCTGCTGTTGACCCAACGCATACCACCTGTCAAAACAAAGTAAAAAAGCAGGAATCCCTCAGAGCCAGAGATCACACAGAGTTAATTTCTGTAACACTCACATTTAGTTTTAGAAACTTAAGCACAGTCGTCACCGACGTGGCTTACCCTCATGGAAGGCTGCTTGCAGGTCACTGTCTGAAGATGTGAGCAGACTTCACTTCCTTGCTACCTATCCTATTTCAGAGAGAGGCCCTACATTGAGAGGATTTTAAACATTCACAGCCATCATCTCTACAAGTATATCCTGAGGGATTACTACATCCAAATGTTTGCCAAAAATAGCCAGCAGAAGTAAAAGGCCTAGACTATATTACTCTAAGGCATCTTAGCTTTCTCCTGGCACTTGAGTTTGGCTCTTTAATCTGAATCTTCCCACGTCAAAGCTAGAACTAAATTACTGTGCTGAATAAAAACAGCCACATCACAAGATGCTAGGATTATATCCATTAAGGAGGCTGAGAGATGGGCCCAGCTGTGGTCCTCACAACAGGGGGAATCACCTGATAGGGGCTGCACTCCCAGGAGCTGCTGTTGGTCTCAGCCAGGGGTGCCCACTACCTAGAACACCCACAGCCTCTTTCTCTGCCCTTCCTGATTAGTCCTAAAAAGGATTCTGATTCGGCAACTTCACTGTTGCCTTTCAGGACCCTCCGCACAGAAGATTCACAGAGGTCCCTGGGCTGCTGTGGTTCACGACTACTCTAATGGTCTCAGCTCAGTGCTGAACGGAAGGTCCCATCATGGGAATGGGAATACATCTATAGTACTAGATAGGTATTTATATAGATATACACACATACACTCACATGATCACTTGGTTTTATAAAGGTCTGCAATGCTTTGGTAGTTTTCTTTTCTTTTAATTGGGGAATTGGGGGAAGGGGAACAGACAAGTTGCCGTCGTCCTGTTCCTCAGTCCAGCTGTGGAGGACATTGCTCCACCGGCCCATGTTGGCACTATCATTGTGCTCTTCCCGGGCGAGGCAGATCAGTCGCAGGCCTCCACACAGCCACCCATGCCGGCTGCCGGCCACACACGGCAGCCCATGGCAACCCACTGCAGCAGGGGCTGCAGCCTATGCCGTCGCTGGCAACCCACAGCAGCCCAGCTCCAGGTTGAGCCGCCGCCCAGCATCCCAGCCAAAGAGGGCAGCGTCACCGGCCCTCATATGTGGGATCCGAACCGGGGCCCTCTGGCGTCCCAAGCCAGCTCCCAACCAACGCGCCACTCGGCCGGCCGGCCCAGTAGTTTTTTTAAATCTTCCTTTTTCATTGCTATAAAGTAGGTTTAACACACTATAACTTAGTGCAGGGGCCAGAGTCCATGTTTTGTTCATCAGTAACTCACAAGGAAAAAAAGATCTGAGCAACACAATTTAATGTGTGGCTTGCCTGAGAAAAATACAAATTGCATTCTTCACTTTTACAAGGGAAATTTTTAAAAATTGTCTTAATTAAAGTATTGTAAAGTAAAAATTAAAAACCCTAATAATCCTATTTATGTCATAATTATAGGAAGCAATAATGAGAAAAAAATAGATGAAATAAGAAAGGGGCAAAAAAAAAAAAAAAAGAAATCATTCTTTTACCCCATATTCAGATGGCATGACCAAAACGCTTCAACAAAAATCAACACAAGGAAACATCGCCAGCCTCACCTCTTCGAAGTCCTCGCTGACCCACAGCGGGATAGGGGTGCCCCAGTATCTGTTTCTAGAAATTGCCCAGTCATGTGCATCTTTCAGCCAATTTCCAAATCGCTTTTCTCGCACAAACTCTGGGACCCTGCAATAAACATTTCAGATACACAATCATGTAAGAACATCAGTAAGTAAATTTGTAAATGAGATCTGCACAAACCTTTGTATGACGCTCTGTGAATCTAACACCCTGGAAACACTGAGCTCACACGTAGGAGATGGTCTTCTGCATGGACAGACCAGGTGACCCACAGTGGATGTGTCTGCTGTGAACTCGTCCCATGAAGATGCTGTTTAATAATAGGAAACTCCAGAGCACATAGCTTCCCCAACTTGCTCTCCAACTGGAGGACTGCCACAATCCTCTAACCAGTCGCCATGATGCTAGTTAGCCTGGTCCCACTCAGATCTAGTCTCTGGGTCATCCACACAATAGCACTTTACCTGTAACTCACTAGGAAGGGCTCACAATCACCTATGAGTCCCAACAGGCTAGGCCAGGGGTTGGCAAACTTTTGAGACGGAAGAGCCGCCAGGGGTCAGCAAACTGCAGCTCGCGAGCCACACGCGGCTCTTTGGGTACGTACGTGTGGCTCTGAAGTAAAATTGAAAATGAAAATAAAACGATCATAGTTCTCATTTATAAAGTTTTTAAAGCATATTATTCACATAATGGTGATTATGTAAAAATATATTTATGGCTCTCGAATAATTTTTAAATTGTTGTGAGGGACAGGATTGGCTTTTCCAGGGGTCAGCAAACTTTTGAGACAGAACGTACCCAAAGAGCCACGTGCGGCTCACAAGCCGCAGTTTGCAGATCCCTGGGCTAGGCTACTGGTAGCCGGTGGGTAGCTGCCTATCCAGGCTCACCTGCAGTAGATTCCCTTGGCATTGCACTTCAGGCTCTGACAATGAGGCACGCTCCTTAGAATGCGGCTTCTCATCTCACCACCTTTGCTTGTACCACCCCTCCCTGTGATAACTTTCACCCCGTAGTCCCCCTTATCCTCAGCCACCATCTCAGCCCTCTAAGCTTCTACTGCCTCTGACTGGTAAATGACTCCTTATCCTTTGAGGTTTGGCTTTGCAGGAAACCTTTCCAAGCTCAAGGCTGAGTTATGTCGCAGACATCCTGTTCTCTCAGGTACTGTGGTTACAGTCCTATATTATAAATATCAATTTATAGGCCTGCATCCCCCATGAGGCTACCATACTAATATTCCACACCCAGCACTTTACACATTAGGGGACTAAAGAGCTGTCTAGGTATAAAAATGAAATAACTGCTTTTTCTTGAAAAATTGGGTCACTTTGCTAGGAAATAAAGAAAGCTATAGCAATTTCCTTTTACTGCCCTGAGATTCTCCCCATTCTTTCAAAATAAAATACAGTCTTTAAGTTGAGTTGGGTTTTTGTGGGAAGTAAGAAATAGTAATTACCCTCCAAACTCAGTGAAAACATTCTTCTGGAACACATAGATTTTAGCCTTACTTCACTTCATGTTTGTACCTCCAGGTTGAAGTAACATCTGTCTGCGGTCAGATGTGAGCTATAAAAGCACGGCTTCTGTCCCCACAGAGCTTCTCCACGAAGCCAGCCTGAACAAGACACCATCATATCCATGGACTTCCACAAGAATCAGTGGAGCTGAGCAGTGCAGCTGACCCCTAACAACACGGGTCTGAGCTGCACGGGTCCACTGAGAAAGAGATTGTTTTCCACTGTCCTGTGCAGTTCAAACCCGTGTTGTTCAAGGGTCAACTCAGAGGTCGGGAATCCACGGATGTGGAGGGTGACTAGTTATACAAGGATTTTTGAGTGTGCAGAGGTTGGAGCCCCTAACCCCTGCGTTGTTCAAGGGTCAACTGTAATTATAAATGGCTTTTGTAGGTACATCCAAAAATAAACGTTTACCTTGAAAATGACTATTATTTAAGGCTGACAAACTGAGAGTATAGCCATATTTTTTTCAGTTATTCCATTCTGTAAATTTAATAAACAGCAGTATCTTGTTTCTATTTTTTTTAATATAAAAAGCTCCTCTATATATGCCTTATCATAAGAAGGGTGCTACTTTGTTATATAATAACAAAAATGCAGAATAAAAAATAGGCATTATTACAATATACAATAAAAGATGGCTATTAAAAGTATTATAATTTGGGGGAAGTGTGAACCAATATTGACTAACTACATGACAAAGGACATTATAAAGACACATATCGCTGCTCACCAGTAGCACTGGTCATTGTTCCTCAGCAGCTGGCCTACCATGTGCTCCACCCGCACGAACCAGCTGGGCACTGCCTTGTAAATGAGGGGGGTGTCAGACCTGGGGAAGCAAAAGTAAGAATGGGCTGGTCAGACTGAGGGATGCAGTCACCAGGCTCAGAATGGCCTTTACTTTCTTCCTGAAATCACCTCTACCCCTCTGGCTTTCTGCTGATATTCATTCCCAAAGCCAAAACCAATGTCCAGGTCCTCAGTACTGGTCATCTCCCTCAAAAACACTAAGGAAGGCAAAAGCTAATAAAAGAACAAGACAAAAGAAAATTATAGTTGTGTTGCTGTGTGACAGCTGTCTAAAAAATGATATCAACTTCCGCAAAGATGAAACGTGGAAACATAATGCCATTGGATATTCCATTTTCGCCCATATCTTTATAATGTTCTTGTATGAAAACTTGTATCACATATTTTTCACTAAATTCCATTAGAAAATTTTAGCGATATATCTCATCCTAAAGAAATGTGGCCGCAACACAAAACATATTTATACATATGAGATAATAGAAAACACACACACACACACACACACACACACACACACACACAGGTCTCTGCCGCTGGTTCCTGGCACAGAGCTCCTGAAACCCTTATAATTTCCTGGGTGATAGGAGTGTCTTTTTTTCTAATGAGGTGACTCTGTGTGGGCTCCTGGATGAGGGCTGGTCACCAGAAAGAACAAGCCATGATAGACACTTGAAATTGTCAGCCCCGTCCTCCATTCTCCTGAGAGGGAGAAGGGTTGAAAATGGAGTTAATGATCCATCATGCCTCATGATGAAGCCTCCATAAAAATCTCAAAGTACAGGGTTAGGGAGCTTCCAGGTTCATGAACACATTCACATACCGGGAGGGAGACACACCCCTACTCCATGGGGACAGAAGCTCCTGCATTCAGGATCCTCCCAGACCTTACTCTCTGTTATCTCTTCATCTGTACCCTTTACCATGTCCCTTAATAAACTGGTAAATGTAAGTAAGTGTTTTCCAAAGTTCTGTAAGCCTCTGTAGCAAATCAATTGAACTCAAGGAGGTGGTAGTTGGAAGAGAGAGAGAGAGAGAGAGAGAGAGAGGGAGAGGGAGAGGGAGAGGGAGAGGGAGAGAGAGAATGTCTTGTGGGACTTTTCATCTCTGGGATCTGATGCTATCTCTGGATAGATAGTGACAGTACTGAATTAAATTGTAGGACATCCAGCTGGTGTCACAGAGATTGCTTGGTGTGGGGGAAAACCTCCACAACTTTGGTGGCCAAAAGTGTCAGAAGTGAAGTGTTTTACTTCAGTAGTAAAGGAGACTCAGAGAGTAATGAAACACAGTAGGAAAGAACTGGATTTTTCTCTTAAGCGCAGGAGACTGAACTGGGTTTTTCCTTTACATCTATGTCTATATTTCTCACACAACTCCTGAGGAAAGAAATAACTGCATGCATTTATAAACTTCTTGAAACAAGAAGGCAGTTTACAAACACTAACTCAAAGAATACAAATGATTTGGGAACCACAAAATGATGGGATGGGCACACGTATTAAGTGTATATACAAATCTAAAGCTCTGGCTACAACACAGTCTTCATTTCACTTCTTCTCACCTCCAGCAGAAAGGGTAGTTGTGAGTGAAGGTGGTGGCAACAAGAAGTCGGCCTTGTTCCTTCAGGGTCCTGATGATATTTTTGTCAGCGTCCTGTTAAAAAAAATTAAGATCCAGCCATTAAAATATTCTACAGGGCCGGCCGAGTGGTTCAGTTGGTTAAGAGTGCGAGCTCTGAGCAACAGGGTTGCCAGTTCGATTCCCACATGGGCCAGTGAGCTGTGCCCGAGCTGAGCTGCCCCTGAGCTGCCAACAGGTGGCAGGATGGCTCAGCTGGTGAGAGCACATGCTCCTAACAACAAGGTTGCCGGCTCAACTCCCTCATGGGATGAGGTGCTGCCCCCAACCCCCACAACTAAGAGTGAACACGACACCTTGGGCTGAGCAGCCTCGAGTTGCCAACCAGCGACCATATGGCGACTGGACTTGGAGCTGAGCTAGCTGCGCCCTCCACAACTAAGACTGAAGGACAACAACTTGGCTGTTCCCCTTCCCTAATTCCCCAACACTGTTCCTCTCCCCAATTCCCCAATAAAATCATAAAAAAAACACACAAAAAACAAAGGCAAAAAAAAATTCTATAATACTTAGTGACACAATATAATTACTAAAATCTGATATTTGGATACCTTTACTATGAATAAAAGGCACAAAATACTTGGTCTGTATTTTAGCCACTACAAAACTTCACGTACTTTTAAGTATATTCCATACAGTCAAGGTAGTGAAGTTTACAATCAGCAATGATTACCCCACAATCACAAATTTGCTTCATGAGTCACAAAGAAGAGCCCAGTTTTTCTAATTCCTATGCTTGAAACTACAGCATGCTTCCTCTGAAGATACTAGACTCTTGGAATGTAGTTGATAATATCCGCCTATCTTTCCTGATTTTATGTGCTGAAACGAAACGAAACCAAACCAAACCAAACCAACTTCCTGGGAAAAAATCCCAGATGTGGAAGCTATCTGATAAAAACTGATTAATGAAAAAAGTATGACGAAAGTGACACCTTTTTATGTCATCCAGTCACAGACCTTCACATATTGTCCCACGAAATCTGTCACTTCGGCTGTGAAACAGCCTGAAGCATCCACAGGGCAAACAGGGACAGAGTCTTTCTGAATGACATTGAAGTCCATACAGACCCGATAGTCATCCTGGAAAGGGAGAGGGAGAGGGAAGGAAGAATAAAACAGTTGAAGTGGATGGGGTAAGAGAGGAGTGCATGAGGCGGTAGATTTACAGGATAATTTTTCAGTATTCTGACAAATAAATGTAATCAGCTGTAACTATCCTCTCAACTGAAGTTAATTCAAAGACAATTCAGAGAATCAAAGAGCCCTACAGTTGGACAGGGGATTAGATCATCAAGCCCAGTCTTCACAGCCATTATTTCACAGACCCCTACATATATGAGTATCCACCAAGTGAGAAGAAAGGTGATGCACATGAATGTATTGAAATCCAATGTGATTTACAACAGCAGCGTATATGCAGATGAGTGTGTGCACAAAACAGAAGCACACGTGGGTGTATGGCACGAACTATGCAGTATTGCATGATGCTTGACATGCCTACGGATTTGCATCCTGCCAAGATGCACCTGGAAGACGGTAATACCGATCAAATGCCAAGTACTCACTTTACCTGGGCCCCAGGTATCCCAGCTCAGTGCTTCAGGAACACATTTTGAGTAGTGTTAACAATTAGAACAAATACAAAAAACACTGTATCAGATAACACTCTGACCATTTTACAACTTAGCTCGTTTAACCTTAACAATGCTACGGAAAAGGCTGACTGGTGCACTAGGTTTTAGCATGTGTTTCCCTCGCAAAGACCAAAAACTACCCCATCTTCCAGATGAGGAAGCAGTGGCACAGACAGAGACCTCAGCTGCAAAGTGCCAGTGCTCACCTTTAAAACCAAAGAGGCTGGCTGGAGTCCAGAGTCTTCACTGCTGTGCTATGCTGGACTGTCTCAGGCTCAATGAGGAAACCACACTCCAGTTTGACTCCAAGACAAGATGGAAAACAAATACACTTCTACCCAGGCCTGTGTCAACTCTCACTGTGTGAGGGGCTGCCTGGTGTGATGTGACACGTGTGTGCTAACAGCACATGTGGTGACAGCCTGGTGTGATGCAGCATGTGGGTGTGCTAATAGCACGGGAGGTGACGACCACGTATGATGTGACACATGGGCGTACTCAGAGCACAGGCAGTGGCGGCCTACCCAACAAGCACCTGTGCAACAGGCAGGACGGGCCCCAAAGCCCAGCAATTTGAAATGTCTAGTGCAGAACAAATAGCCTTACCCAGCTTGACTAGCTAACAGAGGGACTCCTGAATGGAGCCAGAACGACCAGGGATGTTCACACGGTCCTGCAGATGTGCCGACTGTGGAGACCACAGAGTGTGTACCTTGGCATAGATGCCACCTGGGAGGGTCTCAGAAAAATCTCAACCAAATGGGTTTAAAGGCTGCAGTTTAAGGATCTGATCTTCTATAACATGAACCTGCCTGGCATTCAGGCAGATATATATGAGGTATTATTACATGAGGTATTACATATAGTAAATGACAAATTAGTCCCATTTTAAAAGGAAAACCAAAATTATAATTCAAAATCATGAAGTTTTCATAAAGTTTTCTTTTGGTTATTTAGCCTCATTGGAGCAACTATACCAGTTGACCCTCAAACTATTATGAATAACTGAAATTTGACTAGTTCCTAAAGCTCAATAAATAGTAATATCAAGATTGCGTCTGGGCTGACCGCGTGGCGTGCTGGTTAAGAGCTGGCTTGGGACGCCAGCTCTGTGCAGCAGGGCCCTGGTTCAGATCCCATATGAGGGCCACTGACACTGCCCTCTACAGCTAAGATGGTGAACAACAGTTCAACTTGGAGCTGGGATGCCCTGAGTCGCCAGTGATGGTGTAGGCTACAGCCCATGCTGCAGTGGGCTGCCATAAGTTATTGGCAGCTGGTGAGCGGCCGGCAGCTGGTGTGAGTTGCCAAGAGCTGCCGTGAGTGGCCGTCCAGAGGCCGGTGACTGATCTGCCTCACCCGGGAAGAGCGCAATGACAATACCAACATGGGCCAGTGAAGCGACGTCCTCCACAACTAGACCGAAGAACAAAAGGACAGCAACTTGTCTGTTCCCTTTCCCTGGATTCCCCAGAGCTGTTCCCCTCCCCCAATTCCCAATAAAATCTTTAAAAAAAAAGATTGCATCCACCCAACTTGAATACTGACCAGGTATTAAGGGATATTAAGAAACTGTTAATTTTATTGAGTTTAAAATGGCATGGTGGCTATATTAAAAATAAAAGTCCTTATCAATCAGAAACATACACGTAAGTATTTGCAGATGAAAGATAGGATACTGACGGTTTACTTCAAAACCTTCCAGTCAAAATAAAGGCATGGGGGAAGGGGAGAGAATAAGGCAGATAAAACAGAATCCCCAAAATGTTGACAATTAATTCAGCTGGATGATGTGAACGTAAGGATTTAGTACAGTATTTTCTTTTCTGTATTGAAGCTCTCCATAATAAAAATCTCTGCAGCAGTTATATATGAAAACAAAATGACCAATAGAAACAGACTAGCTTAACACCTCTATCACTGACAAAATGGTCAAGTCGAAAGGAGTTTGTAGGGCCCCAGTGTCTACTGCATTGCACGCTCATGGTGCCAGGCACTCTTTATAGATTCCATTTAATCCTTGCAAGTCTCCAGACAGGTAGGTGCTAACACCGATACAGAGGAGGGAAAGGAAAGCCAGACAGGCCAAGTAACTTGCCCAGGGACTATCCAGGGCTTCCACTTAGCACAAGGTCTGGTTTGCTCTAAAACATGTGTCCTTAATCCCTACACTCTTGTATTTTATTCATCTACAAATTAAAAGGATTACATTAAAAAAAATTGTTCTGGGCAAAATTTAAAATTAACCACACTATACAGCTCTGAGAAGAGAGGTGAAATTCTCCCTTCAGATCATGAAGCATTTAGTCAAGAACAGAGCAGCGATGATGGAACCTGTCCGCACTTTGACGGTCGTGGTGACGGCCTGCTCTTTATGTCATTGTCCAAACTCACAAAACTGCATACCATGAAGAGCAAAGTATATGGTAAGTAAGTCATGAAGAAACGAAAATACAGCCTGCCTTTTGGAAAGACCGAACACCTAACAACACACAGAAGTTAGCCCACCCTTTTCAGATATTGCCTCTGGGTGAAAAGGAATCGCAGATGCACATTTTATAACCTGTCCCTGGGGGCATGAGCCTGAAAACAGGTTGACCCCATGGCTTAAATGAGAGCGGTGAGCACTACACACAGACACAGACATACACACAGACAGACACACACACACACACACACACAGTGATGACTCAGTGACCACTGACATTTACATCTTATAAATACACTTGCAAGATTTATACTACTCACAGCACCGAAGTAAGGAGCTTGGTGTACAACCCCGGTGCCTTCTTCCTCCTTCACGTAGTTGTCAACAAGCACAGTAAAAGCACCATTCTCTTTACACTGGAAAAGAAATGTTAGCAGGCTTAAAGGATGAAACACTGCCATATAATATTAATTCAGTAAGTATTTAAAGCCTGAAAAAACATTTAACATGCAAAATTATTTTCAGAGTAATTCAGACTGGGAAAAAACATGCTAATTCTATATTATTCTATGAATAATGATTCATCACTTATAAGTAATGATCTGAAGACTTGCAGAAAGAGTTTTCTAACTTCCTTAGTACAAAATGGGCTTTGTCATTAGTTCTCCTGGACACCCCGGCCCCCCAGCATGTAGTTTATCATACAGTCTCAGAGACTACACATTCTCCTTAAACCATTCCCTTTCTGCTATACAGTTGACCCTCGAACAATGCAGGGGGTTAGGGGCATCGACCCCATGTACTAGAAATCTGAGTATAATTTTTAATTCTACAGTTGGCCCTTCGCATCCTTGTATTCAAACAGCCACAAATGGGACTCGCCTTAGGTCCCTGATTTCCGCACTGCGCATGCAGAGTTGCCTGGGTGGCAACTGGCTGTCGGGCTGCTCGGCCTGATCTTTGAGCGGCTGATTGGGACAGGCTGAGACAGGGAGTTTTCCTGGGAGTGTAGGGCCACGAGCTGTGTGCCTGCATGATTCAGTTGGGGCTTTCCAGGCGAGTTTGTGTGAGTTGGCTGCTGATGCAGGAGTGCATGCTGCTCTGACTTGGTGGGGGCCACTGACCACACCCTGTGGTGCCTTGGGGGCCTGCCCCGCCCACCTACAGCTGTGTTGCCAGGGGCACCCTGAGCCACTGGTACCTAGCTCCTACCTCTGCAGGCCACAGAGGGTTTTTTGCAGCTGCAGACAGCCCGCAACAACCTGTGAGGATTTTTGGTGGTGAGCACAGTTCCAAAGTACACAGCAACTAATTGTGGGACACTTACTTCAAGTCTAGAGGGAGGTCGGCGCGCATGACGCACTGAGCCCTGCCCCCAGCAGCTGGTGCTGAGTCACCCAGAATCTCTCTATTGCTGAGCAAGTGGTCTGCAGTGCAGATTACAGCGGGCAGAGAGCCCCTCCTTTTTTTTTTTCTCTTTTTCCTTTTTTTTCCCCTCTTTCTCTTTTTTCTTTCTAGGTGATTTAATACATCGAAGCAATCACAGTGACAGCCAGAATGAAGAAACAAAGAAACATGTCCCAAGTAAAAGATCAGAAGAAACCTCAAGAAATGCAACTAAATGACACAGAGGTATCCAACCTTTCAGAGACAGAGTTTAGAACACTGATGATAAGAATGTTTCAGGAACTTGAGGAGGACATAAAGAAGGATACAGAAATC
>NW_017732269.1:50701-125143 GCF_001890085.2 Hipposideros armiger
ATGGTGCCAACTTGGGCCAGTGAAGCAACGTCCTCCACAACTAGACTGAAGAACAAAACGACAGCAACTTGTCTGTTCCCCTTCCCCCAATTCCCTAGCACTGTTCCCATTCCCCCATTTCCCCAATAAAAACCTTTAAAAAAAAAAAGTTAAAATAAAAATATATATTAATAATAAAATGGCAATAACTACATATCTGCCAACAATTACTTTAAATGTAAATTTATTAAATGCTCCAAAAAACAAACAAACAAACAAAAAAAACCAGCCACAAATGGAAAACCGTATTTTCAACCTGCAGCTGCTCAGGGAATGTGAAAAACTGTTTTGAATCCACGGTTGGTTAAGTAAAATCTGTATATAAGGGAACCCACACAGTTCAAACCCTTGTTCAAGGGTCAACTGTATTTTCAATTACTGTATACACTTTGCTTCTCTTTCTCTTCCAGACCAGCTCAAGTTATCCAGCTGTAAAAGGCAAACCTTGAAGGAAACAGGATGGGGAAGTGAAGTTACAAATTGTATTTACAGGCACTTCACCCTCTGTAATGGAGAGGAAATGTTTTCAACTGGATTTCCTTCACATCAATAAAGTCAGGTTAATAAATATAAGGCTACATACCTATGTTTTCATCCTTCATCTCTTAGTATTTCTTTTCATCTACCCTTTATTTAACCAAACTCACCCTTTGCTTTCTCCTCTCTGCCTATGTAAAAAGTACTTTCAGAAATGATTTTCACAATTAAATCTGTAATCCTGTGAAAAAGGTATTAGTATTTTCATGTTTAAAAATATTCTGGTTGGGCCGGCCGAGTGGTGCATTCGTTAAGTGCTGGCTTGGGACGCCAGCTCTGAGCAGCAGAACCCTGGTTCGGATCCCATATGAGGGCCAGTGACACTGCGCCCTCTACAGCTAAGATGGTGAACAACAGCTCGACCTGGAGCTGGGCTGCCATGAGTCGCTGGCAACGGTGTAGGCTGCAGCCCCTGCTGTAGTGGGCTGCCATAAGCTACCATGTGTGGCCGGCAGCCAGCGTGAGTGGCCAGCAGCCGGTGTGAGCTGCCCAAGAGCTGTTGTGAGTGGCCGTTCAGAGGCCAGCGACTGATCTGCCTCACCCAGGAAGAGCGCAATGATAATACCAACATTGGCCAGTGAAGCAATGTCCTCTACAACTAGACTGAAGAAGAAAAGGACAGCATGTCTGTTCCCCTTCCCCTGATTCCCCAGCACTGTTCCCCTCCCCCAATTCCCCAATAAAATCTTAAAAATAAATAAATAAATAAATAAATAAATAAATAAAATATTCTGGTTGTATTTGCATCTCACAGGTGAACAAATTCACAACAAAGATGAGATGGTTGGCCCAAATCATATAACCAGCAATGATGAAGGCAGGACCTGAAACAAAGTCTTCCAGCGCCAAACACAGTATCATCTTCAACTACATCACAGCTCTGTAACTGTTTAGCACTTGCTTAACACTAAACATAAAAAATAACCATAAATTTTCAATTGCTGTGACCTAAATCACCTGGGATGTTTTGGGTATGGTATAACAGGTGCCGAAAGGTGCATCTTCCATGGTTTAAATATGGTGAGAGAACATGTGTGTCCTTAGAATCAGATATAGGAAGGAACAAGGAACCTAAAGTATCTTACTGTTTGTCACTGTAGACCAAGAAACCCCACACTGATTCCTACCACCCAGAGTTCAGCTCTGGATCGTGCTCTGCTGAAGCTGAGGGGGGTCAGTAGTCACCAGAGAGCTGCAGTGCTACCCCCAAACATATACAGCACCCATTCTCATAGCTTGCATGTAATATTTCAGAACATGTGTATTATAGGTATACATCATATGATTCTGTCCTAAGTCACAGAATTTGCATTATCTGCCTAAAATTCATGGAAGGTCCCAGAAATTTCAGGAAGCTAATTGAGTGGATAGGTGTTACTCAACTTAATTCTACATACTAAGTGTATATTCCAGACAGACCTGTGACTGAACCCAAAGTTCCTATCTAGAGTGTCCATGTGCATTTTCTGAGAGGGTTGAGCTTTCCTTGGGTTTTCAATAGGGTCTATGGTTCAGAAAGGTCACTGATTTAGCGGAAAAGTTTTAAGACAAAAACAAATACAATACAGAACAAAATATGCTAGTATATATGAGAAGAATATAGTAATGAAGTTTTTCAGAAGGAGAAACCAAAGGTGCATTTCAGAAAACACTGTTTATCAGACGGCATCTGAGTTCAGCCTTTACAAGTGGGTTGAACACCAACAGGTATTATATTACAGAAAGGCAAGGGATTTTTTTAAACAGAAGAAAAACTTAATGAAAACAAAGGCAGGGAGGTAGGAAAAAAAGGGCAGTTTGCACGAAAGATATGTTTAGAGCACACTAGGGGCTGTGACTAGGAAGCAGGTCTGCCTCGTGCAGAATGGAGAACACTGTGAGGAATGTGCGGGCAAGCATGGGCAGGAAGGGACCGCACCAGGCAAGGCACAGGGGCTCTCCAGGAGCGAGGAGACCAGGAGCATGGGGATACCCGTGTGGAAGACAAAGAGGCAGGTGGGAGCGGTGCCATCTATGGTAACCCAGCTCTATCCTGCACTGAACCAGGAGAGGCAGGTAGGCAAACATTTTATCCCGGCCTGAGACATAAGGTGTGCCAGCTCCTGCTGTGCCCAGCTGAACATAATCTTTACCTATGTGTAAAGCCTCAGGGTGCTGCTCAGCATTTTACTCCAAGACCTATTACTTAAGACCAGCAGGGAATTCCTGCTGACCCTGTTGCTTTCTTGGTGTTGGGGTCTGCAACTACAGCTAAGAATTCTGTTGTCAGAAAATGAAAACTGCATAAAACAGCTTTATGATTCCTAAGAAAACTAAGTTACTAAATGTTTGAGCACTGTTGTGGTGCTAGATTTTAAGCACCCACCTTATTAACATCCTTAAAATGAACTCTATTTACTTGTACACACAGTTTCATTCTGAGCACTATCCTAAATCTGTAAAAGAAAGAAACCAACAAACCCTCATATTCCTGGGTGATAATGTAGACTATAATAAAGAGATACACACATGAGGTCTGACAATTAAGTTTGCGAACTTGTTGCAATGATGTTGCTAACCTTTTTTTGCTATCAAAGGGATTACTCATTATGAATTTGTACCAACTGGACAGTTAACCAAGTTTACTATTTGGAAGTGCTGAAAAGGCTGTGTGAAAAAGTTAGACGACCTGAACTTTTTGTCAACAATTCATGGCTCTTGCATCACGACAGTGCACCAGCTAACACAGCACTGTCTGTAAGGGAGTTTTTAGCCAGTCAAATAACTGTATTGGAACACCCTCCCTACTCACCTGATCTGGCCCCCAATGACTTCTTCTTTACCCAAAGATAAAGGAAATACTGAAAGGAAGACATTTTGATGACATTCAGGACATCAAGGGTAATACGAAGACAGCTCTGATGACCACTCCAGAAAAAGAGTTCCAAAATTGTTTTGAAGGATGGACTAGGCGCTGGTGTCGGTGCATAGCTTCCCAAGGGGAGTACTTCAAAGGTGACAGTAGTGATATTCAGCAATGAGGTATGTAGCACTTCTTCTAGGATGAGTTCGTGAACTTAACTGTCAGACCTCATAAATCTTATCAAATATAAGTGATTTTTTATGTAATTTGAGTAAAAGATTTTAAAAATGCCTGTAGGATTTTAATTATTAGAACAAGAAGGTAATATAAATAGAATTGAATTTTGTTTGATAGTAACAGACTTTTGAATTCCGGTGCACTCACACAAACAATATAACAATAAGTAAATGTGAATACCACTCCAGTTATCACCACATCACTCCAGTTAGCAGATACTGTACAGGGGTTGTAAAAAGCCAAAGCAGTAGAAGTCCCTAAGCTCACCTTCAAAAAGTAGTCAAACAGGGGCCTGTATTTTTTGCCTTTGAGAGAGGCACCAGGAAATCTAGAAAAAGGAGAAAGGCAAACACAGTAAGATTCAAACTGTCAAGGAAAAGAGGCTGTAGCCACACATCAAGTCACTACTCCCTGTGATTTATTTGTTCCTTAGTCATTAATCCTGGAACATGTTACCTGAATGTACTAGTACTTAAAACTTAAAAACAGTACTTAAGTACTCAGTATTTCAACCGGTATTAGTAATATAGAGAAGGGGCATGAGGACTATTTTCACAGAAGGAACTAGGAGGTTGGATTCCAAGCCTGCTGCCTATGTGCTCCAAGACACAGAACTCAGGCAGACGCTAATCAATGACACAGCAAACTACTGAAAGACTAGAGGGATCCCATTAGGACCATCCCTGTAGTTAAGGCCACGGAAAGAAAACACAGGTTATACTTTACAAGAATTAAAGACAAACCTGTCCCATCCTTCTTGCATCTTAATGAAGTTAAAGAGAAACTTACCAGTGTTCTTCTACCCTCCTCCACACTCCCCCATACCACTGAATTTTCCATGGAAGCAGAAAACACATATAAACCCTAGCCGGGGATGGAGGGAATCATTCTTCCACCAGCCATTAGAGACCTTTCTTTTCATTCTTACTTTGTACTAAATAAACTTACTTTTACTTTAAACTCTGCATTGGCTCATGTTTGAATTCTTTCCTATGTGAAACCAAGGACCCTCTTTTCCTGCAACATTAGTACTTAAAACTAAACTTGAGGGCCAGTCAAGTGGTGCATTGGTTAAGAGTTGGCTTAGGATGCCAGCTCTGAGCAGCAGGGCCCCGTTTTGATTCCCCTTTGAGGGCCAGTGATGCTGTGCCCTCTACAGCTAAGATGGTGAACAACAGCTCGACCTGAAGCTGGGCTGCCATGAGTCACCGGCGACGGCGTAGGCTGCAGTAGACTCCTGGAAGCTACCATGAGCGGCCAGCAGCCTGTGTGAGCTGCCATGAGCCACCGTGAGCAGCCGTCCAGTGACTGGTGACTGATCTGCCTCACCCAGGAAGAGTGCAATGATAATACCAACATGGGCCAGTGAAGCGACATTCTCCACAACTAGACTGAAGAACAAAAGGACAGCAACTTGTCTGTTCCCCTCCCCCAATTCCCCAATAAAATCTTAAAAAAAAAAAAAGGGATCTCCCACTTAATATTAATAATCCATTCCAAAAAACGAAACTTGAATAACATAGCTTTTGGATAATGAGGTGCCTTACTTTTTCAAACTAAAGACACATACATGCACAAATCAATGATTTGTTTATTTACCTTTCAAGGATCTCATAGTCACTCTCCAATTTATAGAGGGCTGATAATCTGGCTTCCATTAAAATGAATAATTTTCCTCTGACAGCATCTATAAGAACAATGGAAAAAGTATACTTCAGTGATATTCAGACTATGGCTTACTCTAAAGACTTGCATCAGTATACTTCTTCCTTCAGGAGCTCCTGTATCACCTGCATCCAGTGTGCTCGGCACTCACAGAAAAATACTAAAAAGAACGCTAGGACACACTGCTTCCTAGACACAAAAAAGACAAAAACATTAAAAGCTGTTAGGCAGCTCATTAGTTGTTGTTAATTGCACCTGTGTCCATTTTAAGTAAATCAATCTTTATTTTCTCCACCAAAGGTAATATATATGGGAATGTTTCAAAGTCATAAAATGAACAAACCAAGAAGCTCACAAATAAGAGTACCCCAGTAATCTCACCCTCCCTTGGGCACTCATTTGACTGCCTGTTCCTCCAGGCATTTTTCTATGTATATAGTAACATACACGTTATGTGAATGGGTCATTTTATTTATTTTTATTTTTTTAAATTGGGAGAACAGTATGTTTTTTCAGGACCCATCAGCTCCAAGTCAAGCTGTTGTCCTTCAATCTTAGTTGTGGAGGGTGCAAGCTCAGCTCCAAGTGGTCTCCACTTTCAATCTAGTTGCGGGGGAAAGGGGGCACACGCGCAGCCCACCATCCCATGTGGAAGTCGAACCAGCAACTTTGTTGTTAAGAGCACGCGCTCTGACCAGCTGAGCCATCTGGCCACCCGTTGGCAGCATAGCTCAGTGGCCCATGTGGGAATCGAACTGGCAACCTGTCTCTCAGAGCTCGCGCTCTAACCAACTGAGCCACCCGGCTGGCCAACTCAATATAGTTTTGTATTTGTTTTCATGTAATATATTGTGAATATCTTTTCATGTATTAACACATATATCTTTCTCATTCTTTTAGACATCTCTACAGTACTCTATTTTAATGAAAGTACTATTTTTATTTATTTTTTTTAAGCTGAGCCTTCCTGCCACCTACCTGTTGGCAGCTCAGCAGCAGCTCAGCTCGGGCCGAGACACGAACTGCTGTTGCTCAAGGCTCGCACTCTTGAGCGAGCTCTTAACCAACTGAGACACTCGGCTGGCTCTTAAAGTACAAGTTATTTTTTAACATCAACTAATACTAGACATTTAAGTAGTTTTCAAATAATTACTACTATGAACATCGGGATAATAAGTATCCTTATATGTATTTTTGTCCTTATTGGAAATGTTTCTGAAGGATACTACCCTAGGAACAGAAAAGTTGGAACAAATGCAGAAACATTTAAATTTTAATAGATGCTGACAAATTGCCTTACAAAACGGGCTAATTTAAACTTCCACCTATAAAGTATGACATACCCAAGAATTTACTAGAGCCCATGATATATATTTAGTTCGATTTAAGAAAAATGAGGATCTATGAGTCATTCATTAAAAAACTGCTATAAATAATTCTGCCAATCACCAGCTCTGACCTCCAGAAACTTCTTATAAATGGAGCTTACATTTTCTGAATAAAACTCAGGACACATGGTCCACCAAATACAAGAGGCACATCCAGGCAGAGGGGAGACATGATCGAAACCTCAGCCAGAAGGCCCCTAAGGCTGTCAGGCTCAGTACAGAATGGCCACATCTCCTAGGTGACACAGGGAACCTGTACAGATGGGATGAAACTGCCCAGGGAAGCAGCTGTGCACCAGAGCCAGGTTCTGTGTGGACAACAGTCCTTTCCCAGCAGGTATCCTAAGAAGCCAACTCTTGGTCCTATTCACCCCCAAAGCACAGCTAAATAATAACAAAAACATCTGTTTTCTCGCCCCAATCCTCTCCCATTCCTTTCTCACTATTTTCTCTTGCCAGCAAAACCTATTGTGGATCAAACTGATTGTAGTATAAGGCGGATTTTTTCCCCCTGGCTATGCATTTTTATTTCCCTGGCTTATTCCCTCCCTCCATAAACTATCAAAACCTGAAGGTATTAATCTTCCTTTTTCAGATAAATCTCTTTGGAAAGGGCCTCATTGAGACTATGGTTCACTCTCTACAAGGGAATATCTGAAAGGCACAAAGTCAAGTTTGGTACTGCTTCTATAATATTAAAATTTATAACATATATTTGGTCTTAGTCCCTGTTCTTGGCAGAGCTCCTAAAACCCTTTTCCTAAATAATGAGAACCATGTATGCCCTACCCCTGTTCCATGGGGACAGAAGCTCCTGTGCTCAGAACCCTCCCAGACCTCACCCTATGTACTTCTTCATCTGGTTGCTTATGTGCATCCTTTATAATATCCTTTTATAATAAACTGGTAATCTAATAAGCAGAGTATTTTTGAGTTCTTTGAGCCGCTTAAGCAAATTAAACAAACCTGAGGAGGAGATCAGTAGCGTAACTGACAACCTGGACTTGTATGACTGGACTAAAAGTATTTAGGGGTGTGGTGGTGGGGAGAGTCTTGTAGGACTGAGCCCTTAACCTGTGGATCTGATGCTAACTCCAGATAGCTAGTGTCTGAACTCAGCAAACTGCTTGGTGGTATTAAAAAAATACACATCAGGGCCAGCTGAGTGGCGCAATGGTTAAGAACTGGCTTGGGACGCCAGGGGGCCCCGGTTCGGATCCCACATATGAAGGCCAGTGACACTGCCCTCCACAGCTAAGATGCTGAACAACAGCTCAACCTGGAACTGGGCTGCCGTGAGTCGCCGGCGACGGCGTAGGCTGCAGCCCCTGCTGCAGTGGATTGTCATGGGCTATCGTATGTAGCCAGCAGCCAGCGTGAGCAGCCAGCAGCCGCAGTGAGCGACCGCCCAGAAGCCGGCGACTGATCTGCCTCGCCCAGGAAGAGCGCAATGATGGTACTAACTTGGGCCAGTGAAGCAACGTCCTCCACAACTAGATTGAAGAACAAAAAACGACAGCAACTTGTCTGTTCCCCTTCCCCCAATTCCCCAGTACTGTTCCCATCCCCCAATTCCCCAATAAAAATCTTAAAAAACAAAACACACAACAGAGGGCTGGCCAACTGGCACGTTGGTTAAGAGCTGGGTTGGGACACCAGCTCTGAGCAGTGGGGCCCCGGTTTGGATCCCACATGGGGGCCAGTGACACTGCCCTCTATAGCTAAGATGGTGAACAACAGCTTGACCTGGAGCTGGGCTGCCGTAAGTCGTCGACGACGCTGTATGCTGCAGCCCCTGCTGCAGTGGGCTGCCATAAGCTACCATGTGTGGCCGGCAGCCAGCGTGAGCTGTTAAGAGCCGCAGTGAGCGGCCGTCCAGAGGCCGGCGACCGATCTGCCTCACCCGGGAAGAGCACAATAATAATACCAACATGGGCCAGTGAAGCAATGTCCTCTACAACTAGACTGAAGCACAAAAGGACAGCAACTTGTCTGTTCCCCTCCCCCAATTCCCCAATAAAATCTTTAAAAAAAAACACACCAAAAAACACACACATCAGAGATTCCTAATAACCACTCTAAATCTCTGGTTCTATATAATAGGGGCATGATGTGCAAAAATGTATTAAAATCTGAAAATTATAAGGAATTTTTACATCTCTGTACTATTTTAATCTTTGTGCATTACATTTTCAACCAGTTAAAGAGAAAACCATAGGCACAAAATGGCGACTCAGTTTAAAAGCCCATTATGCCAAACCTAGACTTATTATCTGACCTAATTGCTGTTTCAACCGTTCTCAGAAACACAATTTGAATCAACCAGTTTGGAATTTTCTGGTCAACACCAATAAAGTAACCTGTTACCTGGGCTCTTTCCATCCCTCCCCATCCCCTTAGAAAGAAGAGGCAATCTGCATGATAAAAAAACCTTGCTATTCACCCCTCCACCCTCTAACCCCCAAAGATGTCCTGGTCTAAAAATGATCCTTCCTTTTCTTCCCCTAATAGCTCCCTTGCCCCACCCTTCTTCCTACAGAAACCTGCCATTTTGTACAACCCCCAAGCCCCCTTCTAGTTGTTAGACGGGATGTGCCCGCTTAATAAGCCAATTAGACCTTCAAATTAACTTGGCTGAGTTTTGTTCTTTAACAGATTAGAAATGAAAAAACAAATAAACAACCCCCCCACCCTGCAAAGTCTTTTAGAGGTTATTTTTCTGATTGTCTAATGCTTTCTGAAAAACTTCTATTTTTACTCCAAAAAGAAATATCAATTTCATTTTTTTCCCCAAAACATGTCAAAATTATCTTATCCATACCAGTCGTAAGTAACCAGGCTCATACTTACCTTTAATTGTCACATATTGCATATCTGGATTAACACACAGGGCAAGGTTACTAGGTAGGGTCCAGGGAGTAGTTGTCCAAGCAACCAAAGATGTATTTTCATCTTCCTCCAAAGGGAAAGTTACAAATACTGAAGGATCTTGAACATCCTGAAATAAAATGAGGTAAGTATTCTTTTACAAAATGCATAATAGACATAGAAGAAAAAGGGATTAGTCCTAAAGAATAAATCAAATTTCAGAATAAACAGCCTTTAAAAAACCATTTGCCATATTTATAAAAATAAAATACAAAACAAGAAATATTTTTTAATGTACTTTAAAAGTTTTAACAATTAC
Source organism: Hipposideros armiger (assembly GCF_001890085.2). NCBI lineage: Eukaryota > Metazoa > Chordata > Mammalia > Chiroptera > Hipposideridae > Hipposideros > Hipposideros armiger. The sequence goes on from NW_017732269.1 coordinate 60,597, forward strand.
TTTAATACAATTACGCACTGCACAACAACATTTTGGTCAGTGGACCTTGTGTATAGGGGTGATCCCATAAGATTATAATGGAGCTGAAAGATTCCTATCAGTTGGTGATGTGATACCCTTCCTAAGGTAGTCATACCCCTTCCTACGGTAGTAAGGCAAAACTTTACACAAGTACTTAGCATTGTGTTATAGTTGCCTACAGTATTTTAGTACAGTAACATGCTGTACAGGTTTGTAGCCTAGAGCTGTAGGAGAACAGAATTTGTCATCCCCAAATATATCTATTTGGCATAGGGATTATTTTAGGCTGGTTAATTTTGAGAAACAGCAGACATGGGAGAAGCTCTGAAAACCAAGTAGAAGTTGCCCTTTGTAAAAGACATTTATATTTATAAGAGAAATCTCCATTTGTAAGGATGTTGCCGCCTCTCCCTGTACCAGGCAGGGGAAGGCCTTATGTATAAAAACTCTTATCCACACAGTAGACAATTATGTAAATCTGCAGAACAACCTTATAGTTATTTACTGCGCTTTTCCTGGTCACCTACCATAAGTGACTGCTCCCAATATCTTTTGTCTTTAGTTGAAGATGGTATTTAAGGTGGTGGCTTCAGCTATTTTGGCAGGATACTTGGTTTTCCTGGATCTCTCTCATGTATATAGGAGAGATACGTATTATTAAACAAAAGTTTTCCTCCTGTTAATTTGTCTTTTATTACAAGGATGTCTTAGCCAAGAACCAAGAAGGGTAGAGGAAAATTATTTTTCCTCCCCTTGAGAGCAACAGACTGCACCATACAACCTAGATGTGTAGTAGGCTATATCATCTAGGTTTGTGAAAGTGCACAAAGATAAATTTGCCTAAAAGATCCTTACACAAAACATGACTGTAGTCACAAATAAAACATTGTAAGCGTATCAAGAAAGATAATGTCTTTTTCAATGATCGCTATTTCAATGATCTATTTTACAAGTCCAGAAAGAGGTAGGTCAACAACATAACTGTTTTGCAAAATAGTTATCTTTATTCCAAAAGTCACTTTGAAACACCATATACTTGAAATTGCAATATGCCAAAATTGTAACAGGGTGAAATGCTTGGCCTCTCTGACTCCATCTTGTTCATGCCTGCTTTGTTCCCATGGCCTTCAGGCTAATACCTTCTGCTTAGTCTTGCATATAGACATGCTAATCATCAGTGGAATTCTGCTTGTGGCTTGAGTTTTATAAAAACAGCCCCTTATAGGAAACTATCTCTCCAGGGGAGAAAAGGGACGTATGTACAAAAATAATGATTGTTTATCAAAGATTTGACCTGCTTCACATCAACTGGAATCAACAGACTAAGAACAAAGAAGTTTCACATTCTTCCTAGGACTCCTGCTGGCACCCAGGTGTCTGTGGTTGTCAGTCACCTTCCTTTTACTCCTCTTCCTGCCCCATCCCTTGACTTAAAAGAAAGATGAATGCTGTATTTTCTTAAGATAGTTCTTTAGGACTCTAGTCAGCCATCTTCTTGGCTTGCTGGCTTTCCGAATAAGTAGCTTTCCTTGCCCCAACCCCTTTTCACTGGACTCATTGGCTATTGTGTGGCAAGCAGTACGAGCTTGGACTCGGTTACAATATTACGTAATTCAGCTCATTCATTTAAGAGAAAAAAAAAAAAACCTTAGTGGCAACAAATACACAATCAGAGAATGGCTAAAGTGAAAAAAGAAAATGCTAAGTTTTGGCAGGATGCAGAGTAATCAAAACTGTCTAGTGGGAGTATAAATCAGTATAACCATTTTGGAGCACTCTGTTAAAGTGGGGAGTAGCAAACTACAGCTTACAAGCCAAATCTGGCTGCCATCTGTTTTCACACAACCCAAGAGGTAAGAATAGTTTTGGCAGCAATGAGTACTTGAGACAGAGACCATCTGGCTCACAAAGCCTAAAATATTTACTATCTGGGACTTCACGGAGTTTGACAACTCCTACACTGGAGCTAAATGTAAGTGTAACCCTATGATTCAGTGATTTCACTCCTGTGTATGTATCCAACAGAAATGTGTGTATTATTTACTCCCAAAAAGACAAGTTCTAGAATGTTCACAGTAGCACTATTGATAAGAATCACAAACTGAGAATTACCCAAATGCCCATCAATAGTGGGATAAAATACTACACTAGACAGTATTTAAAATGGTGATCTATAAAACACAACGTGGATGACTTACACAAACATAATCTTGAGTGAGAAGCCAGACACAAAAAGAGCACAGTGTATGATTTCATTTATGTATATTGTAGTTTAGAATCAGCAAATGAATCAACGCTGTTGGAAGTGGGGGTGAGGGGTGTGCGGCTAACCTGAAGGGACCATGAGAGGGGAGAGCTTTAGATAGCTCAATAAGGTTCTTTCTGTATTTTATCTGGGTATTGGCATCACAGATGTAGTCACTTTGTGCAAGTAAATAGAGTAGAGCAAGTAAATGAAAGAGCAGAAAAATGTTGCATTATTATTAAACCAGGCAATGGGTACTAAGATGTAAAGCATTCATGTTACGATGTACAGTAATGAATATTAAAAAATTAAAATAGGACCGGCCGAGTGGCACGTTGGTTAAAGAGCTGGCTTGGGACGCCAAAGGGCCCTGGTTCGGATCTCACATGAGGGCCAGTGACAATGCCCTCTACAGCTAAGATGCTGAACAACAGCTCAACCTGGAGCTGGGCTGCCGTGAGTCGCCTGCGATGGCGTAGGCTGTAGCCCCTGCTGCAGTGGGCTGCCATGGGCTACCGTGTGTAGCCAGCAGCCAGCGTGAGCGGCCAGTAGCCACAGTGAGCGGCCGTCTAGAAGCCGGCGACTGATATGCCTCACCCGGGAAGAGCGCAATGATGGTGCCAACTTGGGCCAGTGAAGCAACGTCCTCCACAACTAGACTGAGGAACAGAAAAGGACAGCAACTTGTCTGTTCCCCTTCCCTGATTCCCCAACACTGTTCCCCTCCCCCAATTCCCCAATAAAATCTTTAAAAAAAAAAATTAAAATAAAAAACCTCTCAAGGGAAACCTAAATAAAGTATTAATAATGATTGCCTTTAGATACTGGGATTATAATTTCTTTCTCTTCCCTTATACCTTTCAATGGTTTCCAAATTTTCCACAATGAGCATGAACTTCATAAATAATCAAATCAAGCAGACTTCTAAAAACTAAAAATTTAGACAATATAACAAATAAATATTTTTATATACTACAAGCTGTTTTACAGTTGGAATAACTTTCTCCTATAACTCAATTTACTTTTGCACTGCTTGCTCTCTCCCAATAAGAGAATATAATCTTTGAAAATTCTAGGAGCTCACAAGCTATTATTAGGGTCTAATGTGTAGAACTTTAACTGCCAACGGAAACACTAGCATAAGTACACAAGAATTTATATTAAAAAATGTTCAGGGCAAAATTGTTTGTTACCATTAAAATAAGAAGTTATGCCCCTTCAAAATAACTGAAATGTTTATCAAAAGAATGAAAAAATAAACTGTAATCTATTTGTTATGTGAAATACTATACTGTAGTTAAAAATAAACTTAAAGCTACATGTATCAAGATGAAGAATCTTTAAAACATAATGTGTAGTACAAAAGACAAAGTATAAAATTAGTACAGTAGGTAAGATTTAAAAACACGCAGAACAGTGCTTATACTTATGTAGATAGTAAAAGTATAAAAACATCCATAGGAAAGAAACACTGAATTCAGCATAGCGGTTACCTATCAGAATGTATGGAAGGAAATGGAAAAGACAAAGGCGCTATAAATAAATAAATTGTGGTACATTCACCTACACAGAAATTAGAACAAAAGATCCATAACTACACATGACATAGATCACCGTCAAAAACATAATGTTGAGTGAGAACAGCTAGGTTCAAAAGAATACACAGTGGATCTTTCCATTTCTATGAAGTACAAAAGCAGGTCAAACTAATCAACTGTTATCTGTACTATTTGATGTTTTTTAAAAAACATGCCTTTATTGGAACCCATCAAATGGTACACAAGATTTGCACATTTAATTGATTATAAATTTTAACCACCTTCCCTTCACCACCCCTCCACTCCAAACCATAAACAAACACTGACCTCTATTAATGACATACATGAAGAAGGAAAAAAACAACCACAAAAATGAAGTACCGATTTCTATAAAATACAGAGGACAGAGAAAATGTTAAATTAGGCCATGGAGAAGTAATCAGGAAAATTCATAGTTTGGAAAACCCTACAAGACAACAAAACCTGTCCCATAAAAAGTAATTTTCGGGCCGGCCGAGTGGCGCGATGGTTAAGAACTGGCTTGGGATGCCAGAGAGCCCCGGTTCGGATCCCACATATGAGGGCTAGTTACACTGCCCTCCACAGCTAAGATGCTGAACAACAGCTCAACCTGGAGCTGGGCTGCCTTGAGTCGCCGGCGACGGCATAGGCTGCAGCCCCTGTGGCAGTGGGTTGCCATGGGCTACCGTGTGTAGCCAGCAGCCAGTGTGAGCGGCCAGCAGCCGCAGTGAGCGGCCATCCAGAGGCTGGCACTGATCTGCCTCACCCGGGAAGAGCACAATGATGGTGCCAACTTGGGCCAGTGAAGCAATGTCCTCCACAACTAGACTGAAGAACAAAACAACAGCAACTTGTCTGTTCCCCTTCCCCCAATTCCCCAGCACTGTTCCCATCCCCACAATTCCCCAATTTAAAAAAAAAAGTAATTTTCAAGGGGAAAAACAAACAAACAAGAACCAAAAAACAAAGGAAAAGATAGAAAGAAAAGGAGACCTACAGATTAAGACAGACCAAAAAGGCAGTTATTATCATGGATGAACATTCCTTAGATCCTGATATAAACAAACACACCCAAAAAACTAGAAATAACAGAGGGACAAAAGACATCATATTTATGAGATAAACACAAATGTGGACATTGATGGTATCTAGAAATAAAATAATTATAAAGTATTTAATACTAAGGATGATTGATGATTATTTTTTTAGGTGTGATAATGGTATTATAGTGATGTTAAAAAAAGATAGTGCTTAGTATAAGATTCTCTACATTTATATGTACTTAAAATATTTTCTTAAACAAATATAACACCACATGAGCACTGACATAGAAGAGTATTTAGACCACAGGAGCCACCATGCCCACCTCATAAGGATTCGCAGAGATCTAATGGGATGCCTGAAAGCATTCCATATAATGAAAAGTGCTTTTGGAATGCAAGTTTTAATAATTTAATTTCCAAAGTGAGCCATGAAATAAGAATTCCAAAAAAATCAATGTCCTTTAAAAACAGAGAGGGTTACAGAAACTCAGAAATGAAAACACCTCTTACATATACAAACATGAGAACAGATAGCTCACAGATAGTTTCAGACTTACTGCCTTCACTATCTGTCTAGATAAGGTAAAGCAGGGTACTTGTAAACATCAGACATGTCTAAACTCTTCCATCATACCTGAGAGAAGGATATTCCATTCATCAGAGAAAAGATCATTACTGTGTACTGATCCCAAATCAGAATTTTTTCCAAATACCTTTAACACATAAATAAACTATGAGGTCCCAGATGAGGCATAACAATCACCCAAACCAACAACCCCTGTGAAACAGAAACTAGAGGTAAACAGGGCAGAGCTGCACTTGTTAACCAAAGAGAGACACAAAAATATGGTCAAAACAAGCACAACCTATTATATTAAGACACATCACTCGCAAATCTCATGGGGGAAAATCCCTCGTTTTTAATCTTAACAGAGCCTTGGTTCAGCGACTGGCGACATTAGCAGCACTCATAAGAAATGACCAAACTGTCAAGGCTCCCCAGTCTGACGTCCCACCTCTGGAGAAGTGACTTTGGTCACCACCGTCACCTAACTTCCACGTATGTAACTCAAGTCCCAATGATGCTATACACACCTTGTAATTCTGGTGAGATTCGAAATTGGAAAGTGGAGTGTTGCACGCCGTAGAGAAAGGCATGACTTTCACACCTCTATAAATAAGGCCTTTATCATAGAGTTGCTTGAAGACCCACCTAGCAAATAAAGAGACAAAGTTTTACAATGATTATAAACCAAAATTCTGTTTCCCCAAATGCAAATATTTATGCTGGTTTCTGTTTATAGTTTGTGTAAACCAAAGAGGTGAAAACACAATGTCTCTCAACTGAAGACTACCTGGTAAATTACAACAGATCAGTATAATTAGACATTTATGTAGACATAGAAGTGCTAATATCTGTTGACATGGAAAGATGTTCATGATTTAATGTTGACTGAAAAAGTTAACTGACACCATATTGTACAATAATGTAAATTACTGTACAATTATGTAAAACTGTGGATATGAGTATACATATTTACATTTTTTTTAGGAATGATAAAAAATAGATTTTCACTAATATCTTAACTATGGCTGGAATTTCAGTTTCTGTTTTTCTTAGTAGTTTTCTGGTATATTGTTTAAATTTCACTATAATGGGTAGCTTTACAAAACAACTTAAAAAGTATAAACCACTGAGAGTAGAACCAGGGATCTCTCCTACAGCTACTCAAAAACTTTTACTGAATATACATGTTGCTTTAAGCTCACTGTACCAAGGCACTGCAAATGTCAATAACAGTCATCCCAGGTTCTCCCGTGGTGACTACTCACTTCTCCTAACTGGATGCCAGAATGCACAGGTGCCATTTTAAAATTAATTTTTTTATAGTCCAAGTCCTATGTGCCTGTCACAATAAATGCATTAAACTTTCTCCCCTTTGCTAAAATAGATTTTTGTGAAAACTGCATATTTTTCCATGCTATTCCTTTGGCTTTAAATAAAGCTTAAAAAGTGATGTTTTATAACACATTTCCCAAGTTTAAACTCGATCTTAAATTATATACTTTGATGCAAGAACATTCATCGGGAACTAGAGGAAGAGTGTTAGATTTGATATCATAACACCCAGTTTTCAAGCCTAAGAGCCATAAAATTAGCTGTGTAATCTCAGGCAAGTCACAGTCACTTGCCTTCTCCCTAAACAGGTTCCTAACCCAATCCACAGGACTGTCTGGATCTAGGAAAATTCATGAGGAACTCCTTCACATACTCAAAAGCATCAACTCAATCTAAACTGTCACCATTACTAATGCTGGCATCTGCTACTATGTAGTAAAGGTAGCTCCTACTATTTTTTATATTCACCCTAGGTCTATGTGTCTTATTTAAATACCAACATGTTCCTTCCTCAGGAATATTAACAAACTAATACCAAGCATCTTTAGAAACTGTTTTCCCAATTCAAGTATGTTTTGTGTAAGTTAAGAAGTATGATGCACAGCTGTATTTCCCAACATGCAGGTACTTGCCACAGGTGCTCATTTAAATTTAGATTCATTAGCATTAGAAATTCACTTTCTCGGGCTGGCCGAGTGGCTCAGTTGGTTAAGAGCTCACTCAAGAGTTTGAGCTCTGAGCAACAGCGGTTCGAGTCCAGCCCGAGCTGAGCAGCCGCTGAGCTGCCAACAGGTAGCAGGATGGCTCAGCTAAAAAAAAAAAAAAAAAAAATTCACTTTCTCAAGTGCAGTAGCCACATTTAAGTGCTCAACAGCTTTGATCTAGAGCCAGGGGTCGGCAAACAGCGGCTCGCAAGCCACATGAGGCTCTTTGGTTTGGTCTCAAACATTTGCTGACCCCTGTAAGAACCAATTCTGTCCCTCATAACAATTTAAAAATTATTTGAGAGCCATAAATATATTTTTACATAATCACCATTATGTGAATAATATCCTGTAAAAATTTTATGAATGAAGCTATGATAGTTTTATTTTCATTTTCAATTTTACTTCAGAGCCACAGTTTGTGAGCCGCAGTTTGCTGACTCCTGGTGGCTCTTCCATCTCAAAAGTTTGCCTACCCCGATCTAGACCATAAATAGTACATTGTTTTTCGGATGTTTAACACAAATCCTGGTGCTGAGATGCTCTAACCCTGAGAACTCCAACTGCTCAGTGAATGGGAAGCCCCCGGGCCCAAGTCCCTGGCATGTCAAACAATCTGATCAGCTTCTACCCTTGGGTCCATGGGTCTGGTGATAACGTGCACAGGGGCACATCAGAGCCAAAGGGTCCGAGAACTGTCCCCAGGTATGCAGCTCCTCAAAAGCAAAGAACATGTGCCAGCTGGTGCACCAGATGCCAACTAACAAATGTGAGCAGGCGGACAGGAAGGCAGAAGGAGCCACAGCACCTACCATACAGTGTAATGAAAGTGCATCCTACGAAAGACCTTTGCAACTCCCCTGGAATTACACATAGTTCAATAAAAGCAGGACCTCCTCAAGGCCTGAGTTATGTACAGAGAACATTTTACAACCATAATAATGGTGCCTGCTTACCCACTAATGAGATGTAGTGATTCTCACACTATAGTAGGAGGCTCAAATTAAATCACCTATGAAGACTGGCACTGCAACAGTTGTCTTATAATAGTGAAAAGAAGAAAAATCCATTTGAAACTTATGGAATAATGACCACACTATACACCTTTCTCTCAGTATAAAATTCAAGTACACAATCTCTTAGACTTAATTCTTTAAAAAACAAACTTCTGAAACCCACATTTCCCTAAATTTTCTTATCAATCCATTTGGCAAAAAACAAAACAAAACTTTAAATGATATCAGGTCATTTATGTTCTTTATTCTACTTAGTGTGAAAAACTGTATGTTCTGATGCAGAAATACTAATGTATTTGATTACAGGTTGCTGCTCAATCTTCTGGAGCCATTATATACAACAGAATTATATGCATATCTTATTACCTATCTAGAATCTAAAATTTACTGAATTAAAAAAACAATCGCTGTATGACACTAGAATGATGGATATGTCATTACACATTTGCCCCAAGTCATAGAATGTACAAGAGTGAACCCTAAAGTAAACTATGGACTTTGGGCGACTATAATGTATCAATGAAGGTTCAGTTGTAACAAATGTCCCATCTGGTTGGGATATTGACAGTGGGGGAGGCTGTGCGTCATGGGGGCACAGGGCATATGGGAAATCTCTGTACCTTCCTCTCAATTTTGCTGTGAACCTAAAAATGCTCTATAAAAATAAAGTCTTTAAGTCTTTAAAAACAAGACCAAACATATCCATCCCCAAAGATTTCAGATAAATAATTATGGACCTGAAAACTGATTCATGCTACAGAATCTCTTCACTAATATAACAGAATATTTATCATATTTATAATTTCAAATAAACCTACCAGACAGATTCCATGAATTGAGGATACAGAGTTTTATAGTCATTGTCAAAGTCAATCCATCGACCAAGTCTGGTAACAGTAGACTTAAAAATATAAATATTAGAGTTATTAGAGAATGATATTTGTTATTGTACATCAATGTGTTTTACTTCTATTATCACCACATACAATGATTTTGAGAAAACAGAACAATCAATGGTTCAAGTAAATCTATATTACAATCAACACACTAAGTAAGGTTAAGAACTAGTTTGTCTTTTTTTTGTGGCATTCATCCTATATGCAAATAATGTTATTTACAAGTATTAATATTCCTTTATAAAAATCTACCAAAACTGCCATTTGGAAAACACCACAGGTATAACTGCTGTTAGCACAAATTATCAACAGATGTTAAAATCACTGAGTTAAAGTATAAAAAAAAACAGGTTATTTGCAAAGAATCTTCCCACAGGATACTTCTTAAATACAAAGGAAAAACTTCAACTTTACAATGAAGAAACCTGACAGTGGTCACACCTTAGTAAGCAAAGTTAACATCACCAATGAGACATATCAGCATTATTAGCCTCTTGATATGATAGACTTAGAAGGGCATGTCACTTCTGAAACATTCTTTTCAAAAATGCAAAACCTATACTGAATCATGAGGAAATATCAGATACTGAGGGACTTTCTACAAAATAACTGGTCTGTATGTACTCTTTAAAAGTGATAAGGTCATAAATGACAAAGAAAGACTAAGGGAATGTTCCAGATTAAAGGAAACTATGAAGGTATGACAACTAAATACAATGTGTGCTTCTAAACTGGATCTTGGTTCAAAAATAAAATTAGTGGGACAACTGGTTAAATTTGAATAAGGTATAAAGTATTGTATCAATGTTAATTTCCTGCTTTTGATAATTATACTATGGCTATTGAAGGTGTTAGCTGGGAAGCGGGTGAAGGGTTTAGAAGAACTCCAGACTACTTTTGCAATTTTTAATAAATCTAAATTATTTCAAAATGAAAATTTAAAAAATTATTTTGAAGGAAAAAAAAAGGCCCACAAGCATATTATAATCATCAAGATTTTCCCCTACTGGTGACCACTTAAGAAAGTTAGATTAAAGAAAGTTAGGTTAGGAGAAAATTGAGAAGCTTTGATTTTCAGGTTGATAAAGTAAAATTTTATTCACCAACCAAGAGAAGCTACTCAATGTTTTGAGCAGGAAAGAGCTAGATGCACAGAGTCTTGTGGGAGAGATAACTTAGCAGGCTGAGTGGAAAGAACATGAGCAAGAGACCAATTAGAGGAGACTGTTAGAGAAATAGAGACAATGGTGGGAGAGAGGCTAGGGAAAGGTTGGAGGAATGAAAATAAATGACTAGATAAGAGATATTAAGAAGAAAGACCTGGCACGATCTGGTATTTGATTTGATCATGAGGAATACTGTTTGAAGCCTGGAAGACTGAAACCATTGGCAGAACTGGGAATTCTGAAGGACAGTAAGTTCAAGAAGCCAAAGTGGAAACACAGAGAAGATGAAAAAAACAAAAGCCAGACATGTCTTTCAGTTGCACAGACATACTAATCAATCTAGGAGCCTGGGAGGAAAATAAGGAGTTGAGGACCTTTGTTTCTAAAGAACAAGAGAGCTCTGACAGCACTTGACAGTTACTTAAAAGGTACCAGCTGTGGGAGCTCTACTACTAAGAGAAGTGGGCAAGGTAGGAGTCAAATTAATATAACAGTGTGTCCAAATTTGAATTAATTTGAATGTCTGAATTTTTTTATTACAATGTTTAAGTTACTCTATTAGCTAGGACAGCCTGAGTCCTATCATATACTGTAAGTAGGTAGAAGATTAAATATGGAAGACTAATCAAGCACACAGAAATAAGAGAGGCTTCAGTTTAAGCTATAGTCTAATAGGGTTGGAGATGGAGGCTAAACACTCCTTTAAAAGGATGGTCGGCCCTCTTATTTAACAGCCTTACATGGACAGCTATACTTTGAGAGCATAATAAGCAAAAGGGCCATAAACTATTTCAACTCCCATTTAAACTTAAAACTCTTGTTCAGTCTACTGAAAATAACTCAACATACCTTCCACTCAGTAGAATATCTCATCACAATTGCTCGGCATTGATTGTTATACTCCACAATCCCCATTTTGGTTACATCCTCTGGTCCTCTGATTCCCAGAGTCTTATCAATTTCATATTCCTGAAAATTTACGGTAAGATTGTTAACAACCCTGACCTATGAAACAAGTGCAATTCAGCAGCTCTAGCAAATAAAACAGATTTAAATAAATTAGTTTTCAGAAAATCTACAGAGAAAATGAACTATAAATAGTATTATAGAAATGAAGTAGAAGAAAAGGTTTGTTATAGTAAAAGTTCATCATACTTTAACACATTATATGATGAAATTGAATGCTTAAAAAATCAAAACATCACAAGGCTGGTGACTCAAACATACCACAGGTAAGCCATGACAATCCCATCCAAATCTTCTGTCAACGTGAAACCCACTCTGGTGAGCATATCTTGTAACAATGTCTTTAATTGTCCCTGCAAGTATATGTCCATAGTGAGGCAGTCCAGTTGCAAAAGGAGGGCCATCATAGAAGGTAAATCTGACAGAAGTAATAAAAATGTTAAGCTACTTTAAAATAGACAGCAAAAATTTAGGACAACATTTTTCAATAGATGGCTCCTGTGACAGTGGAGTCTTCAGGGAGAAGAAAAGCAGTGAGACCAGGAAATTCAGATATAACTCATTAGGTATTTACTAGCGGTCTACAGCTAAGCTGGAGAGACCTCCATTGGGCCATCCATTCTTCAGTTATACTTTTTTTTTTTTTTTTTAAGCTGAGCCATCCTGTCACCGGTTGGCAGCTCAGCGGCTGCTCAGCTTGGGCCAGGAATCAAACTGCTGTTGTTCAGAGCTCAAGCTCTTGAGTGAGCTCTTAACCAACTGAGCCACTCGGCCGGCCCTCATTCTTCATTTATTATCAATAGTACCACGACACAATCCAAGTTATTCATACTGATGTTGAATGAAGTTATTCATCAGGAAAATGAGGCAATAAGTGCCTATCTCATAAAGTTTTTGAGCACATGAGATGCATGATAAAAACAGTAATTAAAGGAGGGACTGGTCTTTAGGTGAATGGAGACTAGAGATAGGAATTAACCTAATAGGAGGCTACTACTGTGTTTCCCTGTAGGTCTTATATTAATTTTTGCTCCAACAATCAACATTTATTCATTTATTCATGTACAAAAATCTACATTTATTCAAACAGTGATGTCTGGCTGATGATCTTAACTGGGGCTTATGTTTGGGATAGGGCTTATATTACAAGCATCCTGAAAAATCATGCTAGGTCTTATTTTCCAGTTGGGTCTTATTTTCAGGGAAACATGGTAGTAGTCTAAATACTTTAATGAGGTTGGTGATAATGAGAAAAGTGGAAAGAGGGTGACATATAAACTCTATTCAACAACAAGTCCAAATCTGAATTGTTTTAGAACATCAGAATTTGATTAGAACATTTAAGTTAATCTATTCAGAAGAACTCTTAAAGAAACTGAATCTACCCTAATAATTAAGAACTCACTCATTTAATGTACACGGTGTGATAACAAAATACGGTGAATGTTTAAATTAAAGTACATTTATTACATGAAAACACGCATTGCCATTAATCCCCCTCAAAATACTCCCCCTCGCTTTAAACACACTTATCCCATCATTCTTACCACTTTCTGAAGCTGTTCGGGAAGTTCTCTTTTGTGAGTGTCTTTAGTTGCGCTGTCATGGCTGCCTCAATGTCCTCAATCATTTTCACTTTGAGGAAGAGCCAGAAATCGCACGGTACCAGATGCGGTGAATAAGGTGGATGAGGACACACTGTAATGTTTTTATTTGACAGAAACTGCCATATACCAGAAATGAGGTGTGGCACGGAGTGTTGTCATGATGGAGGATGATTTAGGGCACACTTTAAAACACACCTTCTGTCAATTGTAGCTCACACCTGACTGACTGCACCAAACAAGATGAAACTTGTCACACACTGTTACTAAGGTTCGACGTGCCACTTCCCATACTGAAGATCCCTGCCTTTTTGTTGGATGACACTCAGCAGCAGCAGTCCCCATATTTTGTGATCACAATGGAAAGACTCCGTGTCACACATCGCTTCTGGTATAGCAATTTCTGTTAAATAAAAATATTACAGTGTGTCCTCATCCACCTTATTCACTGGATCTGGCACCGTGTGACTTCTGGCTCTTCCCCAAAGTCAAAGTGACCATGAAAGGTAAACATTTTGAATCAATTCAGTATGAGGCAGCTATGACAGCACAACTAAAGACACTTACTTCAAGAACTGCTTCAGAAAGTGGCAAGAACGATGGGATAAGTGTGTTTGAAGCAAGGGGGAGTATTTTAAGGGGGATTAATGGCAATGTGTCTTTTACTGTAATAAATTTTTTTAAAAAAATTTAAACATTCAGGGCTGGCTAGGTGGCTCAGTTAGTTAGAGCGCGAGCGCTGAGCAGCAGGGTTGCTGGTTTGATTCCTGCATGGGATGGTGGGCTGCGCCCCAGGCTCCCACCCCCGCAACTAAGATTGAAAATGGCACCTTGAGCTGGGCAGCCATGAGCTGCCGACAGGCGGCTGGATGACTCAGTTGGTTAGAATGCATGCTCTTAGCAATAAGATTGCCGGTTTGACTCCTGCTTGGGATGGTGGGCTGCGCCCCCCGCAACAAGATGGAAAATGGCGACTGGACTTGGAACTAAGCTGCGCCGTTCACAACTAAGATCGAAGGACAACAACTTGACTTGGAGCTGATGGGTCCTAGAAAAACACAATGTTCCCCTTCCTCAATTCCCCAATAAAATCTTTACCAAAAAAAAAAAAGAAATTTAAACATTCAGGTGCAGCTGGTTGGCTCAGGTGATTAGTGTGGGCTCATAACACCAAGGTTGCTGGTTCGATTCCCACATGGGACAGTGAGCTGCACTCTCCACAACTAGATTGAAGACAACAGCTTCACTTGGAGCTGAGCTGCCAGTGGGTGGGCAGTTGGCTCAGTTGGTTAAAGCATGTTGCTTGTAATGCCAAGGTTGCTAGTTTGATTCCCACATGGGCCAGTGGCTGTGTCCTCCATAACTAGGTTGAAAACAATGACTTGCCTTGGAGCTCAGCTGCACCCTCCACAACTAGACTGAAAACCACGACTTGACTTGGAGCTGATTGGTTCTGGAAGAACACACTGTTCCCCAATAAAAAAAAATTTTAAACATTCACTGTATTGTTTAATCACACCATGTATACCTACTACTGAGAATATCCACTATATAAAGAGCTAGGAGACTCTGGGAATACAAAGATGAATAAAAAGTTCCTGCCTTAATGGAACACAGTCTAAGAAATTACTATTCTTAAGGACTCTACCTTTACCAAAGAAATTCACATACCTAGGCCTATGTTTTGATTGCTTTATGCATTCTTGAAAACAGTTAAATTTGAACCAGAACTGCAAGGTTTTCTCTTCTTCGGCAGGAAAATTGATGTTTTCTGGAACTTGTTGAACCATTATGCTGCTGCAAGAGAAATAAAATTTATTATTCTCAAAAAAGAAGTCTACAAATAACAGAGTACCACATATTAAAATGACTGTACATATTACTATGTATAATACTACATGGTACTTTAAAAATAATTACAGTTTTTTTTGAGGTAAAGTTCACATACCATAAAGTTCACCTTTATAAAGTGTACAATTCCATGGCTTTTAAAAAGTATTTTCACAAGTGTGTGTGACCATTACCATGTTCTAATTCCTGAACACTTTCATCACTGCTCCCTCCCTGCCCTCTGAAAACTTATACTCCCTTCTTCCCAATCCCTCTGACAACCATAAATTTGCTTTCTGCTTCTATAGATTTTCCTATTCTGTACATTACATATAAATGGAATCATGTATTTACAGCCTATTTTGTCTGGCTTCTTTTGCTTAGAATTATGTTTTCAAGGTTCATCCATGTTGCAATATGTATACATACCTCATTATTTTTGATGACTGAATAATATTTAATTGTATGGATATATCATAGTTTGTTTATCCATTCATCAGTTCATGAACAATAGGACTGTTTCCACTTTTTGACTATTATGAATGATGCTGCTATGACTACTGATGCATAAGTTTTTGTGTGGACACATATTTTCAGTTTTCTTGGGTACATATCTAGGAGTGAAATTGCTGGGTCATATGGTAACTCTGTAATTAACTTTTTAAGAAACTGCCAAAATGTTTTCCAAAGCTGCTGCATCATTTTACAATCTTCCAGCAGTCAATGAGGATTCCAGTTTCTCTAAGTCCTCATGCCTTATCATCCATTATTGGATTATAGGAAATCCTAGTAGGTAGGAAGTGGTATCTCAATGCGGTTTTGATTTGCATTTCCCTAATCATTAGTGATGTTGAGCATGTGCTTATTGGTCACTTTTGTATCTTCTTAGAGAACTGTCTATCCCTCCTTTGCCCAATGTTTAACTGGGTTGTCTCTTTATTGTTGAGTTGTAAGAGTTCTTTATATATTCCAGACACAAGCCCCTGATTATCAGTTTCATAATTTGCAAAAATTTTCACCCATTCTGTGGGTTGTATTTTTATATTCTTCATGGTATTCTCTGAAGCACATACATTTTTAATTTTGGTTGAAGTCCAGTTTATCTATTTTTTGTCTTGTTACTTGAGCTTTTGATCTAAGAAACCATTACCTAAAACAAGGTTGTGAATTCTTCTCTTGTATTTAGCTCATTGATCCATTTTGAGTTATTTTTATAAACAGTGTAAAATAGGAATATATGCTATTTTTTAAATTGTTGCAAAAGTTGTGTCCAAATCATACTCTTCACCTATTTTTCAACTGTGGTATAATATTTTGTGATTGTAGACAATATACTTTTAAAAGTAAACAAGAAAATCTTGGGAATTCTATCAAATCACAATAAAAATAAAAAATAATAATCTGAAAAAAAAATATCTCAAAGTAGGTAAGATTTCATAACTACAATCACAGGACAGAAAGCACTTCTGTTGAAATAACCTCATTTTGTTAGCGTCAATAACAACAACTTGTTATTGAGGAATAATAAGTAAGGTCTAAAAAAAACTGAAGTTCAAAAGATGAGGCTCTCACATTCAAATAATTCCTAGCTCATTCCAATTTTCAATTTTATCCCTTTTATTGCTTATTCATGGTTTTTGGAAATGACAAACCCTATACTTCTCTGATTTAGTCACTAGTGAAAGAGGTCTTAAAATGTCCTTTTAAGAGTTTTACCTCATGTAGAAACACTTGCCTAATCCATGGCTTAACTACCTAGTGAGCATTCTGAAGCCCATTCCTCTTCAAAGCTTAGTCTCTCCTTTTCTTTCCTTTATTTCTGAGATGTGAGAGTGCTGTTAAGTTTTTACATAGGAAAAAAATAACAAAAGAACAGGTGGGCCATTTAATTAACTCAACTATCCATTTCTGATTAGAATGTGCCATTAAATGGTACTAAATAAAGGGCCGGTGCGTTGGTTAAGAGCTGAGCAGCAGGGCCCCGGTTCGGATCCCACATTAGGGCCAGTGACGCTGCACCCTCTACAGCTAAGATGGTGAAAAACAGCTCGACCTGCAGCTGGGCTGCTAGGCTGCAGTGGGGCTGGCCAGCAGAGGGCATGAGCTTTCGTGAGCTACTGTGAGCCGTCCGTCCAATGGCTAGCGAGTGACTGCGTCACCCGGGAAGAGCGCAATAATACCAACATGGGCCAGTGAAGCGGTGTCCTCCACAACTAGACTGAAGAACAAAAGGACAGCAACTTGTCTGTTCCCCTTCCCCGATTACCCAACGTTGTTCCCCTTCCCCAATAAAATCTTTGAAAAAAAAATTAAAAGGTACTAAATAGAAGTTGAAAGCATTTTGGATCTTCAGCTCTTTTTACAGCCTTTTGAGAACAGAAAGAGGTATTAGTTTGTGCATTTACTGATTTATTAGATCCTACTGGTTTAGTGGCTACCTTATTACAGACCAACAGAAACAAGGGATCTCACTGGAAGACTAGTAGATGTTTAGATATGAACACATTTACTTCTGTTACCTCTATTGCTCCTTAAGGTTGGTCCGATGATTACCAGGACCTATGGGAGCTATTAGAGTAGACTCACCAGCCCCACCTCTGAATGAGGAGTCAGAACCTACATTTTTAACAAGATTCCAGGGGATTAGTATGCACATCCAAGTTTGAGAATCACTATTCTGAAACTGTTCTGACCGTTATTCAGGAATCCTTTTCATCTTTTGTTTTTTTGAAAATGATATTTAAGTGGTGGCCGGTTGCTCAGTTGGTTAGAGAGCAGTGCTCATAACACCAAGGTTGCTGGTTCGATCCTAACATGGGCCACTGAGCTGTGCCCTCCACAACTACATTGAAACAACTACTTGACTTGGAGCTGATGGGTCCTGGAAAAACATACTGCTCCCCAATTTAAAAAAAAATAAAAAAGGATATTTAAGCTTTCTGTGAAAATGGCTCATAACTCATAAAATTTTCTAGTGAGCCTCTACTCCCCCAAAGATTAGGAATCACTGCATTATTATGCCAAACACAAAGACCAATGTAATGGCATTGAGTTTTCCAGGAAAAGCCATGTATCAGTGACCGGGCTATGGTGGCTACCAAGAAGAAACAGCCCCCATGCATAAATCACAGGATTGCTTTGGCCCCTCACATCCACTGGAGAGCTGTACCTGCACAACAGCATCCAGTAACCACAGGGCGCTGGGAAGGGGGAAAGGGGAAGGGAGGAGGAAGCAGACGGACCTCATGAGGTTTGCTCAGGAAAGCAATCGCCTCTTCTTCCCTCTCACTACAACCCAGGCCTCCACGCTTCCCTCCAACTCCTTCAGAGCACATTCGCCTCAACTTTCTGTTCAGCAATTTCTTGATACCCTCCTTCACCTTTACTTGTGCTTACCACAGATCTTGGGAAAGCATACAAAAAACATTTCTGTGGCCAGACAAGTGGCGTGTTGGTTAAGAACTGGCTTGGGACGCCAGAGGGCCCCGGTTTGGATCCCACATATGAGGGCCAGTGACACTGTCCTCCACAGCTAAGATGCTGAACAACAGCTCAACCTGGAGCTGGGCTGCCGTGAGTCACCAGCGACGGTGTAGGCTGCAGCCCCTGTGGCAGTGGGTTGCCATGGGCTACCATGTGTAGCCAGCAGCCAGCGTGAGCGGCCAGCAGCCACAGTGAGCGGCCATCCAGAAGCCGGCGACTGATTTGCCTCACCCAGGAAGAGCGCAATGATGGTGCCAACTTGGGCCAGTGAAGCAACGTCCTCCACAACTAGACTGAAGAACAAAACGACAGCAACTTGTCTGTTCCCCTTCCCCCAATTCCCCAACACTGTTCCCATCCCAATTCTCCAATAAAAATCTTAAAAAAAAAACAACCAAAACTTTTCTGTTTAAATTAAATCTCATGATCTTCCTTGTCACATCTGCTCCCATTTTTAATTCCACTGTAATAGGAATGTAATACTCATTCCTAATTACCCTAATTTTCTGAGTCACCTTTACTACTACCAGATGCCCACATCCAACTGATCACCAAGTCATGTGGATCCAAGTCTATTTTTCTGTTCCTTTTACTTTATTTCCAGGTCTTCATAACCTGTTACATTAAGTCCCCCAAAAGTTACCATATCCAGCCTTTTCTCAGGTTAGTAATATCCTAGAAACATATACCCCAGATATACAAATGTAGAAAATATGTACAAAGATAGTAACTGAAGCATTGTTTCTATAAACACATATTAGAAAATAACTTAAATATTCATGAATAGATGATGAAAATAAATTACAGTACATCAATACTATGCAGGCATGAAAAATAAGTCATAATACATCAAATATACAAATTACTTACACATGTTAAGATAGCAATTTATACTACTGTATTTCCCCATGTATAAGACACACCCTTTTTTGAAAAATTTGGGGTCTAAAAACTGGGTGCATCTTAAACAATGGTAGATTTTTTTACTTGCATTTCCCACTTTTTTTGCACTTGTTTTTGCACTCATTTTTGTAGATTTTTTAACTTGAATTTCCTGCTTTTTCGTGCTTGCTGTCTTCGTGCTCATTGTTTGGCACTTGTTACCGGTACACGTTTTGCCACGTTCTGCCCAGAAATCGCTCAGAAAAGATTTTCGTACAGTGCTGAATTCAAGTTAAAAGTGATCCAATTTGCAAAAGTGAATGGAAATCATGCTGCTGAACGTAAGTTTGGTCCTCCTCCAAATGAGAAAACAATCCGAGACTGGCTATGGGAAGAAGAAATGCTCTTGAAAACGCCACGGCAGAAGGCCATGAGAGACAAGTCAGCAAAATGGACAGATTTAGAGAGGGAATTGAAGATATGGATTGAAGAGCAAAGGGCAATTGGGTGATTCGTCATCAGACACAGATGAGGACAAGATAACAGTTGGGAGTTTTGACAGTATGAGGAGTTGTATGAATTTTATGATGAATAAAACTTGAGTTCAATAATTTTATGTAATACATTTTTTTTTCAAATTTCGGGTCCCCAAATTAAGGTGCGTCTTATACATGGGGAAATACGGTATGTGTATTACAGTATCACTTTCAAGAGAATCTATGTTTAAGTAATTTTGTATTTGAATATAGAAGGCTGCCCATCAAACTTAATTATAGGTACCATCAGGGAGTAGGATTTGGAGGGGAAGGCATGAAAGAACATATCTTTATTTGTTACTTCTGACAAGGGGAAAATTCTGAGATGTTCTAAATTAAATTATAGTGGCCAGAGAGTGAGAGACAGAACTCTTAGGATGTTAATAACGGCTGCTGACCAGCTAACAAAAGGCCGCTCACATTTCCTATTTTGACTGTTGGAACTCCAGGTTAACTTCCAGGTGACTATTTCTACTTGTTCAACCAGGCACCTTCTAACTCCAGGAGCCTCTGCTAGTTTACATGTGGGTTTTCTGGACTGCTGCCCCAGCAATCTACAGGAGTGTACATTTGTTTATGCAGACTCTGCACCTATCCCACAGCTGGCCTGCTTCACCTTCTCTCATCCTTTGCCCATAGTTAATGCTAATTCTTTCAGTTTACCTTTCTTCCTCCTTCCCCCAACTTGATGTAGAAAAAATGCTTGCAAAACTCTGGGATGATGGGCATGCTATCTTTTCTACCTAGCCATGCTGCTGGTAGCCATGCCCCAAGGCTAGCCTTCTTTTTGGCTAGCATTTTTGGCTCAATAAAATCTTACTTACAAAAAAGACTTTCAGTTATGAAAGTTAAAAAAATCTCAACATTTCATAGTACTCTTTGATTTGTTTTTTGTATTATATATTAACTTTATCACAAAATATACAGAAAAATAAATATTCTATATCCTACATACCACTGTAGATTAACTCTAGTGGAAAGGTTCTGAAAGTAACATTTCTATATTAAAAAAGAAATCCAATGGCTCCTCACTCCCACCAGCAGTTGGTAGACTTTTCAGCGAAACACTCAGGGCCACCATGATCTTACCCCAAATTACTACTTTTACTCCTGACATTAACACCTATAAAACTCAAGCTACAGCTACATCACACTCTTGGTCACTGCTGAAAAACAAAACCATTTTCTTATATCAGGTCCTTTCTCCTAATACTCGAACACTACACAGCTTAAATGTACTCTCCTTTAGGAAGCTTTCACCAATCCCATTTTTCAGAATATCCCCTCCCCTGAATCTGTTCCTCTCTTACACATTGTGGTTTAGTTGCATTGAATGTCCCACTCACCCTCCAATTCAACTGTAAACTTGTTGCTGGCTGTAGGATTTTACAATCTAACCTCCAGTGTGTTTACACATGGTAAGTGCTCAAAAACATTTATTTGAATGACTCCCTTTGTCACCATCCTTAGTTTCCTCAAGTGACACTCCTTCCACCTGCCTTTCCAATCTATCCCACTCCATGGGCTCTTCCTAGCCCAGGATAATGGTTAATTTGACAGTTTTGGTGTGACCACTTAATATGTGAGCTATAGGAAAAGTTACTCAACCTTTAAATCTCAGTTGTATCATCTTTAAAATAAAGGTCATAAACACAATGCTAACCTAGTCAGTGAAATAATGGCTATTACAGCTTACAGCAATCTTATGTCATCTATGTATTATTACTTCTTTGCCCACAAATTCCATTCTATTGCCCCTGCCCAGCCACTATATCATCTTTCTCAAAGTATTTAAAAAGTGCAATCTATGCTTAGCATTCTCTCACCTACTGTCCATCATTTTACTGATATTTACTTTTCAAAAGTTCATATTACTAGAAATCCCCAAAATCTATTATTTTGCCTCTCGTTTCATCCTTCCTGAGATCTCTGCAAAACCTGAACGCTAAAAGAAATATTGTGTCACTTTATAAAAACGCATCTTCTCTCTGGACACATTTCAAACACCACTTTTTTCAAGGAAACCATAAATTCGTAAAGCTGGAATCTAAATCCCATCTTCTACTTGATCCTCACACACACCCTAAGCTGCAGTGACTACTGCCCATTTCCTGAATCAAGTCTGAATTCCTGCTACAAACAAAAGTCTGAAGGAACGTTTTTTTAAAATTAAAAGTTTACTCAGATATTGATTTGCAAACCAGTAAATGCAGTCCTTGGTATGAACCGAAAATCCATTCCAAAACAGAGGGTTTATAAAGACAAAAGTTGCAAGGAGCTGATGATCAAAGAGATAGGTTGTTAGGGGAAACAAGACCCTAACCCTAAACCACTGGTTTTCTGATTGGTGGGGGTAATTGGACTTTCAACCCATGGGCTGGCTCAGTGTTGTCAAGCAAGTGCAGTTGTGAGATGAGAACAATGGGTAATACATGATTAAGAATCTATCAACATTTGTTGTTTCGGCCCAGGTCTGCAGAACAAATAGCTGTCTTTGATCACACAATTATAGTACAGGCAGTATTATTTAATAACCATGCAAAGAGTACAATTTATCAAGCAGTAAAATCAGCACATGGGGAGGGGGGGAAAGAGCCTGCTGCTTGCTCTGCAGGCAGTTTGGGAGGCCAAAAAGGCCAAGTTATGCTCTGTAAGCAGTTTTAGAGCTCAAGCTGCAAAAAATCCAAATACTGGGTCACAAGTTATGACATTAAAGTTCTTATAAGTCCTCACTGCTATAAGTTACTATGGTCCCTTTGCCCTCTCACTCTCTCCCCCAACTCCTTATTTTAAAGGCCCCAAGCCCATTGCAGCTCCTGAGAACCCATCTCCTTCTCCCACTTCCAAATCCCACTGAAGATGTGCCTGCCTTCTCTGTGCGCACTGCACTGTCAGACTGCGTGAGTCCGGGACAAGGACACCGTGCTTACTTACTCTCTTCTAACCCCGGGCACCCAGCAATAAACGCTCTTTCTTCATGCGAGCCTCGGACTTGATCTATTCATACCTCGACTTTCAAGTAATTTCTAAGTTCGCCCACCTTCTGCACTTCTTCAGCAAGCTCGATCACATCGAATTCCACAAGCACCCAACGGTTTAAGTGTTACCACGATCCCCGTCTGAAGAGGTACTTCTCAGGGTTGCCACCTGAGAGCCTGGATTCGTACCCGGTTCTGAGGCCTTTGGCTCCACTTGCACCCCCTTTCCAATTTTCTCCTTGGAAATTGATATACTCACAACTAACCCACAGCTCTGAAGAAACATTAAAAAACAAACCGTGTATCACAGGTGCCGTACCTGAGGGGTCCCCGGGCCGGCGCGCCTCACAAGAAACCGCGTGCACGCCTCTGCCAGGAGTCTGGAGGTGATGCAAGGCCCTGACAGCGCCGCATCAGCTAACCAGTGCGCGCGGCCGGACGCCCATCAACAAGCCTGACATCGATTGGCTGCGCGGGGCTCAGGCCACGCCCGTTTGGTCGCACCCCGCGGTGCCTGCTGGGATGGCGGCTGGACTGTACTACGCAGTTTAGGCGAAAGGGGAGGAAATGAGCGTGTAGTGGCCTCCGGGGAAGGGCCGGAGTGGGACTGGCATCTAGGGAAGGCTGAAGTTCTGCATCCTGACCCGGCGTTGTTCCACAGCTGTACGCATTTGTCAGTGTTCACCTCCATGTACATTGGACAAATCAAATCCGACAGTGGTCTGTAATTACACTGTGGGGCCCTAAGCGTGCAATCTCAAGGTTGCACTGCTAAGTGACCATTACAGGAAAGCAGCCACGGCTCTAGGACTGTGTATTTCATTGTGGTGGAGTCCTGCACCAAATCAGGAGTTTACAAAAAAGCAGAGTACTGGGCCACATTCCAGGCCTGCTGAGACTGCCTGGAGTTGGGTCACAAACATCTGCATTTTAACAGGCATCCTGGATAATTCTGCTGCACACTAAAATTCCTGACCTGCCTAACTGAAGAGACCTTCCTGTGCCCCAGAAAAACGCAGAGGCCACAATACTATGTCCCGAAGGAGCTGAAGCACTGGTGGTCAATGGTGTTCACGGAAGCCTCCTTTTCTGTTCCTTCAGTGCCACCTTGAGAGATCTGAATTTTACTGCGGTGATTATGGTAAACGGCAATATGGAGAGATAAAAAGGAAAGAAATGCCTGGTTACCAGCCTTAAAATTGTTTTAATGTTTCTGTTATGAAAACAAAATTATTTATCTGCTTATGTATTTATTATCACTGCTGTGTGTCTGCCTGGCACCTCTGTATCTGCTGGTTAAAAACAAAAGAACCTGGAGCCATTCAAAGGAGAGCAAACCTCACCAGAGACTATGAAGGAAATTTTAGGCCTTGACAAGTTGAGAGTAATTCTGCATGTGACTGCTTATTGTACCCATTACAGGTGTTACCAAACTCAGGTTCTGCTGCTTGCTGCTCCTGAGCAGCAGAGACAAGAGACAAGATTGGTGGAAAGAAAAGTTTATTCAGAATGCCAGCATTCAGGGAAGATGATGGACTGCTGTCTCAAATACTACCTTCCCTGTTCCAAGAATGGCCAGGTTTTATAGGCACGTTAAGAAAAAAAAGGAAAAGGAGTAAGGTAATTCCTTGGTGCTGACACCTGGAAAATTCTTCCTAGGTTCTTGTTTGCTTTGAGGTACAGCAAGTCCCCAACTTACAAACATTCGAGTTGTGCACTTTCACAGATATGAACGGACCTCACATTACGAACGTTCATAGATGCGAACAAATCGCGAAAGTAGCTCATGTGTCTGCCGGACATTGTCACGGTTGTGCTGCTGTGTGCTTACTGTACAGTGCGATAGTGTACAGCAGTACAGTGCTCAGTCAGAGCCCAGGATGTCCAGAAGCAAGAGGAAAAGCAGCTCCACCATTTCCCACCTACGAGAGTTAGTAACTCTCGTCAGTTCACTCCATGCAATCCCCTATGTGCTAGTTGTTGTACTGTACTGTACCACCATTTTAAGGTAACTGTAAGAGTAAAAAGTTTATTTTACAGTATTTCTGTGTGTGTTTAGTTTTTTTATGCTTTACATTGTATATTTGTGTCAAAGGTGTATAAGACTCACTTTGTCGGACTTACAAACGAATCCGACTTACAAGCGTTCTCCCGGAAAGGAACTCGTTCATAAGTCGGGAATTTACTGTAATGTTATCTCAGACTCGGTTGTGGGGATGTTTTGTATGTCATCTGATGGAAAACTGCAAGGGATTTGCAGCCTGGTTTTTGGCGCCCAAGTATTTAAGGGATGATTCAGTTTCTTTCAAGTTAGTGTTTTGGTGATTAACCTGGTTAATGAGGGATGCATGTAACCTTGGGGAGAACAGAGCAATTGAATCAGGCAGGAGGGTAAGACAACAAAAAAAATAAACAAGATTGTTAAATTTTGAAAAATATACTGTCACCCTTATAAAGGGACAGAAAAACTTGTTCTGGTTGAGACTATATAGAAAGCACTCCTTTAATAAGTTAAAATAACAGTATCATAGTCTATGTAGCATCCCTTCAACAGCTGCTTAATGTCTAGGAACACCCTACTAAGTGTCAGGGATTGAAGTAAAGTGGGTTTCATGTCCTTTCTCAAAGGGGTAACTTGACCCAGTAACTTAACTCACTTAATATATATATTTAGTAGTTGTGTCTCTTCAGCTTATTAACTAGAGTACTTGGAGTATGTTTTAAGCCTTTGCATTCAAGTTGCCACCTTGTTCAGTTCATTTTTATAATGTCTAGATAGCCTAGATTAGAGCAGGACAGAGGGCTCCCAGACAGATAAGACCAGAGAAAAAAGGTGGGGAGGATAGGTCTGATTATTTAAAAATTAGATTGAGAAACATTTTATGATACTGTTGGGAGGTATGGGAAGACTAAGTCTAGAAAAAGTTGAGCAAGTGAAAAAGATTTTAGGAAAAAAGTTAAAATGTGGTCAGAATATACTACTTGTAGGGAGCCGGAGGTCTGCAGTAAGGGTTAAGCCTGAAAGCTGACAGGCTGACAGGCTCTCAGGCCCGGGTGAGCAGCTTGGGAAGGTTGGCCACTGAGGAGAAAGCAGCCAATGACCTTGAAAGCTAGAGTGGAAGGCCATCCTGTTAACAGTTTCTGCTTGCTATACTTTGTTTTGTCTCGCTTCAGAGATTGCTTCCAAGGAATTTGTTACCTGAGAGGAGGGGCCTACCCCCTCAAGGTCCCAAAAACCCCCTACCCTAGGAAAGTTACTTTTGCTATAAAAGCTGTATACAAATAATAAACGAGGCCACTGTGTCATCAGCAATGGGTGGACCTCCTGCCCCCAGCTTTCGTCTCTAGTCTCTTTCCCAAATCTCCCACCCAGTCCTCTCAGGTACCCTTTCAGTGGGTTCCTTGCTGACGAGTCAGGAACGCTTGGTTGGTGCGCAGGTCGCATCATACTACTACTTGGGTTACAGTTAAATCTTCGTTTTTCAGAATAGGAAGTTAATAGGTAATGTCTGAAACTGAAAAACCAGGAAATCATAGCACAAGCATGTTAGGTAGAAATGTTGAGATAAGTATCAGAGGAAACAAAATTGTTGAAGGTGGTTGTACCTGGGGAGCAGGAATTAGGGGTAGGATGACTACTTGATGTTGCTTTGCTTTGGATGCTTTAAATGCGCATGGCACATTTAAACATGGCCACAAATTGACACTCCTCCCACTAGGAGGTGAGGGTCTATGTCCTCTCTACCTTTTTTTAAAAAAAAATGTTATAGTAGTTTCAGGTATATAAAACATTAGACATTTACACCCTTCACATAGTGATAACCCCAACAAGTCTACTACTCCTGACATCGTACATAGCTGTTACAATACCACTGACTATATTCCCTATGCTGTACTTTACATCCTGAGACTATACCTGTGTGTGTGTGTGTGTGTGTGTGTGTGTGTATATATATATATATATATATATATATATATATATATATATTATTCTACATCAGCTTTTTAGTTGTACAGCACAAAGGTCAGGCATCTACACAGTCTATGAAGTGCTCCCCCCAATAAGTCCAGAACCCATCTGACACCCTATATAATCTTTACAACATTGTTTATATTCTCCATACCATATTTCACATCCCCGTCACTATTTTGTGACTACCTAATTTGTACTTTTTTTTTTAAAAGATTTTATTGGGGAATCGGGGGAAGGGGAACAGACAAGTTGCTGTTGTTTTGTTCTTCAGTCTAGTTGTGGAGGATGTTGCTTCACTGGCCCAAGCTNCTGTTGTTTTGTTCTTCAGTCTAGTTGTGGAGGATGTTGCTTCACTGGCCCAAGCTGGCACCATCATTGCGCTCTTCCCGGGCGAGGCAGATCAGTTGCCAGCTTCTGGATGGCTGTTCACGGCAGCTGCAGGCTGCTCATGCTGGATGCCGGCTACACACGTAGCTTATGGCAGCCCACTGCAGCAGGGGACTGCAGCCCACGCTGTCGCCGTCGCTGTCACCCCACGGCAGCCCAGCTCCAGGTTGAGCTGTTGTTCAGCATCTTTGCTGCAGAGGGCAGTGTCACTGGACCTCATATGTGGGATCCGAACCAGGGGCCTCTGGCATCCCAAGCCAGTTCTTAACCAACGCGCCACTCGGCCGGCCCCTAATTTGTACTAATCCAGGGATCAGCAAACTTTTGAGACGGAAGAGCCGCCAGGGGTCAGCAAACTGCGGCTTGTGAACTTTGGCTCTGAAGTAAAATTGAAAATGAAAATAAAACTATCATAGTTTCATTTATAAAATTTTTACAGGATATTCACATAAGGGTGATTAAGTAAAAATATATTTATGGCTCTCAAATAATTTTTAAATTGTTTTGAGGGACAGGATTGGCTCCTCCAGGGGTAGGCAAACTTTAGATGCGGAACGTACCCAAAGAGCCTCATGTGGCTCGGAAGCCGCAGTTTGCTGACCCCATTTTAATCCCTTCACCTTCTCCCCGATCCCTCAACCTCCCTATGTCCCCTTCTTTGGTGTCTAGGTGGGCTCTGTTGTTTTGACCTATAGAATATAGTGGAAATGACTGAGCCAATTTCTGGGCTAGGTATTAAGAGACTGGCAGCTTTTGCTTCCTGCTCCTGAAGCCTAGTTTCCATACTGTGAGGAAACCCATGGATAGGCACTGAGTGAGCATGCTATCTTAGAAGTGTATCCACTAGCCTGAGCTGAGTCACTCCAGTGACACTACATGGAGTACAGATGAGCAGTCCCCACTGAGTCCTGAACAATTGCTTATTTGTGAGCAAAATAAAACAATTGTGAATGGGATGGCTTATTATGCAGCAAGAGATAAGAAGGTCCACAGCAAGACAAGGGAACATTTGGATTATTTATCCTTCCAAGTGGTTGTTTCCATTCTCTATGAAGTTTGAAGTCTTGGAAACACAGGAATGACTCTTTAGCTACTTAGTTTCTTGGACCCTGTTTATTAAAAAAAAATTATGTACTGAGTACCCACTATGGTGGACATGGTTCTAGGGAGTGGGGACTTAATGGTTAACCAGAAGACATTCCAGCCCTTGTGGCTCAATGATAATCCCTTGGGATTGTCTATATAATGCAATTTTGTATAGATCCCAGTTTCATAAGAGGTTTATCTTTCATCCTAGTCAGGTTGATTTAACAAGGTATTAAATCTGCTTCCCTATATGGACTTAGGGTCCTGACTCCTAACTGTCTACATACCTTTGAGACACTTTGATTTTTCATAAGCCTCTGGTTTAAGTAGAACTTTGGGATTGATGGGCCTGCCTCTATCAATTCCTGGAGGCCAAGGACAGGAAAACTCTGTATTTTGCATCCCTCTCTGGTCCTCACAGTACTCTCCTATGATGTTGGTGGAAAATATCCTGCAGTTCAGTTAGCCATTCATCAGAATGCAAGTACAGAACTCAAGTTTGACTTGTGTTCAACCTCTTAAACAAAAAACATAAAGTGGAGGTAAGGTACAATCAGAAATAAATATTTCAAGTAGCCTATAATTTACACAAAGCCTAACTTGAAAAACACAAGTGCTCTGACTCATATATTTAAAAGGATTTATGTAAATCTTGCAACAGAAGATGCCATTAGTTATTGAGGATGGAGGGCAAAGAGATTATACACAAAAAGTATTTTTTGAGGGACTATCTTGTGCTTTATTTAATAAAAAAAAAGTTTAGATTAATTTTTTTTGAAGTAACTGGTCCTAAGGAAGAAATACAGGAAATCCACAGAAAAAGATAGCAACCAGAATGATATCAGCCAGATTTCGTATATTCCTTCACTCCAAATTCTTGTCCGCTAAAAATATTTTCTAGTTCATCCAATTTCCATAGGTCTTATTCACAATCAGTATCAAAAGCAATAATGATACTTTATTTTGGTTTCACTTTCCTTTTGGCATCTTTATGTTTCTTCCGACAATCCTACAAAAACAAAATCAAAAGCCTTTAAAAAAAATAAAAGTAAATTATTTTTAAGAAGTTCAGCAACTATAAAGTAAAATTTAGGCTTATTCATTATCAGGGTTGTGGAAACCATTTTGGAAGTGCTCAGACTATTTAGACTTTTGGCTTTAAGTGTTTACAATGGGAACTCCAATGCAGTCTTTCAAAAGTCTCATGATTTCCTGATACTTAATGAGCATGGCTGAAACTTGGACCAGTAACGTTAATTCAGCGAGTCTTCAATCTCCTCTCCTGTACCATGTATGTTGGATTAAATACCTCAAAGTTCCCTTCCAGCGTTATAACTCTGAGTGTTTAAATCATATTCTCAATTGTCACCCTTTCTGTCTTAAGTTCATACCTTATTCCCATATTCTTACACAAGGCAAATATTAACACAAAGATTACATATCTATTTTAGGCGACAATCAATATGAAGATATCATTACTCACCACACGCAAGATGTTTGTTCTGGCCTCCCAAGAATTCCTGCTAATATTACCTCCCATTCCACTCCAGAATAAGTCAAAGCCTAATAGGGGAAAATCAAGAAAGACAAGGCAGCAAATTAATACCAAAAAAGACAATATTGTAATGCTGGCATTATCAAGGTCTTCAATTCTAGTTATGACCTCCCCTCCACCACCACCAATTTATGCTAATTAAAAAAACATTTTCGTTTCTTTACAAAACGAAAATGTAGAACTGCTAAGATTTTACTGTTTATATACCATTTACTATTATGTAACTTGGTTTATGTTTGTGCTAGGCTTTAAGAAATGAGTTCACCAACAGCTTCAGAGTTTCCACACGAACTTTTAGAGTATTAAAAACAAGAGTTTTTGTCTGGCATCTAAGCAAATCCTTGAAGCAAAACAAGCCCTTGAAAATAATGAGTGAGGGACGTAGTGAGTGGGAGCTCTCAGCCCCCCAGAGCTTTATATGCCAACATGCGTAGTCTAACAGAGGGGGCTAAACCACATGACATTGTAAAGGGTCAGAATTTTTGCCAAACAATGACCTGTTCTATACCATTTAATCGAAAAATGGACTCACCATGAAGTCTTTCATCATCCTTACAGAAAAAGAAAAATCTAGTAGTCTCTTTCTCAGGTAATGATACTTCTCTGGAGGGAGGGAGGGAAGGAGGGAGGGAAAGAGAGAGAAAGAGAAAGAGAAAGAGAGAGAGCGAGAGAGGTTAGTTGGTTCATTTCAATATTTAAGAAGAATGTTTACATGGAAAATATACTACTCCTTAAGTATAGCTGCTCTGTGTTTTGCTTATTTTGCTCTGAGTTAAAGTGCTCCCATGCTCTCTCTTCAACATTCTCCTCTTCTACCTGAAGCTTTGGCAATAAAGACTTGTTTAAGTACAAGCTCTGTCTTACCCACACTGGTTGCTGATACTTTCACCCTACTGCTGCCACCCGTCTGCCAGTGTTTCCCATGGGGTAGCAGCCAGCCAGCTGCTGCATCCTCTTTCCAGACCAGGGATTCAGTGTTAGGCTTCCTTCCCTGTAACACATCATATCCCCCACCCAGTGCTATCCAAATCTCAAGAAAAGGAAACACGCTCCCCATTACAAAAAGGCTACAGAACTCTCTAAATGAGCTAATAGAAGAAATAGTCTTGAAAAGATAAACTTAGATACTTCTAGAATATTTCCAAAGTAGTGTCTAACTCAGATTTTACAAATTATGAAGTATACTTGTACAGAAACAAACTGCTTACTCAGAGTTGGGCATTCTGTCATCTGTTTCTTCAGTAACATCTTCCCCTTCTGAACTGCTGTCTTGGAAATGAGGGGCTCTCTGCCAGGCAGTCTTGGCATGTTTCACTGTCTCAATTCTGTATGTCTCTATATCATCATGACAATAAAAGATGCCGGGATTGTAACTAAGAGTCAAGCATTTCTGAACACACTCACTTGATTACTTTCAACATGCATGCATATCTCTAAATTTCCAGTATCTTATTATTAATTAAAAATAAGTAGTTTCTTTTAAGCTTTTCAGGTATTAATTGAGAGAAGCTACTATATCATATTGTTGGCATTGATAAGGAATATAGTAATAATATAAAAAAATATAAAAACTGAAGGTTTATAAATGGGCAACATAGTTAAAACAAACAAAAAAAACCAAAGCGTGGCACCTGTGCTAGCTAGCATGAGAAGCCTAAAATATAACACAATGTAGTGAAACCAGGCTTCCCTCCTGCTTATTCATAAATGAGAGAAGGATCGTATGTTTACAGTTTCAATTTCCAAAACTTCTTTCTAGAACTGCTAAAAAAACCTATAAGATGTGGACAATCATCTCACGAGTCCCAAAGTCTCCCAAGTACTTCTTAAAGGATGTCTCCCAGATTGCTGAGTTTTCTTTTTTTTTTTTTTTTAGCTGAGCCATCCTGCCACCTGTTGGCAGCTCAGCGGCAGCACAGCTTGGGCCAGGACTTGAACCACTGTTGCTCAGAGCTTGCACTCTTGAGTGAGGTCTTAGCCAACTGAGCCACTCGGCCAGCCCAATGCTCAGTTTTCTTAGTACTCATTTCAAGACCAATTTCTCACACTTGGATCTCAAAGTTATTAGAATTATAGTCAATATCCAACTCACGCCAACTCTGCTCCACACGTTAGGACTTACCTTGGTACTCAAATGGACAGCACAGGGAAGGTAAGCAGAGTACACGATATATTGTGTCTCATTTAGGACAATACTGTTCTTGAAAAACTCCTAGATTGTTGTAGCTCCTGCTGGAGTACTGCAGAGCTGGGATTTAATACTTATCTGCTAAACACATGGATGCCCTTTTACCTTCTGATCTTTATTTAAAGTAGAATCCACTGTAGTTAGGTGTGCCTGTATTGTCCTATAGAGGCATATCCTGCTTTATACAATGAAGTTCCAGGAAAGCTGCACTTCCATTCTGAACACTAAGTGAAGAGCAGCCTCCAAAGGAACAGGTGTTTTTAACTTTTGGCCCATGTTGGCGTTTAGAGGTAACCCTCCTGAAATGGAATGCAAAACTGTACACGTTGGTGTTGGTACTTTTCTCTAGGTTCTGGCAAATGTCTAAGGATGAAGTCAGAAACAATTGGCATTCCTATGACACAGCATATTTTTACAAACCCAAGGTTACCTATTTCTTTCTTTCCCCTACCATACAGTACTGGCTTTCCAGAAGTCATGGCTTCTCCAAATACATTTAAGATATGAAACTATTTAAATATATGACTTCCTATACTTCTTCATGACTATTTCTTTCTAGTCAACAGAAGAAGGGATGCTGTACATTATTCCAGCCTCCCTTTACATGGCAGCTTCTAGAAATTGGCACCCTTAAAGCAAAACCATTTTTTGCTTTGTTAAACACAGCTCCAGGCACATTATGTTTATGGTCATATAATGATGAATCTCACATTGTTTACCTAAGTGGAAAGAAGAATCCGCTCTTCAGCTAATGTTAAATTACACTTAATGTAGGCTTGGTCAAAATTGAGTTTAAACTTTATGGAATGAAAAAGTAAAAAAAAAAAGTACCTTCCTTTACATCTTGGGGGTCTGAATCAAAAAAGGAGAACGTGAACCCGCCAGGCTGCTGGGCCCCAGTCACCAGAGCATCAGGGTCATGGACTTCCTTGGCTTTCTCTCTGCCACGGTCCTCATTCCAGGGCATGTCTTCCTTTTCATTGTTATCTTTTATAGTCTGGAATATTTCTTTTAAATCCGTAGCAATGTTATAATACATTTCTTTAGACACCTCAGGTAGCTTCTCGGCTTCCTCTCTCTTCTTCTTTCGCTTTGCTTTACTGCATTCACATAGACATGTGCATCACAACAAAACAGTCAATTTTTGGGAAATTTCCAGAAATCAAGAAAGGAAAATGCCTTGGATAACTTTAATTCCATCCTTCCAACAAGCAGTAGGACCCACATATAAAAAACTCTACTCATAAAAATAGAATCATGACCAATAAGTTTTTTACACACACAAGTATCTCAAACAGTTCCAAGTATTAAATGAGTCATACTCTCCTATCTCTTATCCTCTAAACTAAAATTCAGTAATTACACCTAAGATATTAACTTTGAGTAAGAAAAAAATCACTTAACCACATCGTGCCTCAGTTTCCTCATCTGCAAAATGGAATGTGTTAAACCGGGTGACTTCTAAGACCTTTCCAGGTTCTAACATTCTGTAATTTTATAAAATTGGTGTCAAAGGATTTAGTTATAATTCAGTTTTAGAAATTAATTATAAATATGCTAAGTCTAGTTTGTTTTGGAATGAAAATTTTATATTACCATAAACCTGTTCTATATTTAGGAATATGCTTTTCTTTTTTATCTTAGATACAAAGTTACATGGCAGTTTCTAACATCAAGTTTTTAGCTAATAAAAGATTAAAATCCTTTTTCTTATTAGAGTTGACTATATATATATATATTGTTGAGTAATATTTGGCCAAAATTCTAACTGTATTCTCTAAAATGATAAGAAGTCCTAAATGATCATCTTATTGGTGGAGACTATTTCACAGTGAGAAATTTTTTATACTTCATTAAATAAACCAACCTGGCTAGGATTTATGACAGATATGCTCCTATGGAAGCAAACTCTGTAATACATGGTGTTCTTTAGACAGTTCCAAGGGATTATCACTGAGCCATGATGTAGTGGATTTCAAAGTGGTCCAAAGATCCTTTGATACTTCTTTACGAGGTGGAATGAATTCCCCCATTCCTTGAGTGTGGGCTGGACTTAGTAACCTCTTTAACTAGCAGAGTAAGGGAGATGTGATGGTGTATGATCCTGACACTAGTGTCTGAGAGTGCATTTTGGTTTTCCCTGATCGCTCCCTCTTCTGGATTTGGGGGAGCAGCTGTCACGTTGTGAGGGCACTCCACCAGCCAAATGGAGAGGCTAATGAGGCAAGGAACTGAGCCCTCCTACCAATGGCCATGTGCACACACCATCTTGCAAGCAGATCGCAAGTCTTCAGAGACTGCAGCCCCAGGTGGAATTTAGATTGCAACCTCTTGAGACCCTGGCCAGACCCACCTAAAGAAGCTGCTCCCAAATTCTTGACTCATGGAAACTTTGAGATAATAAATGTTTGTAGTTTTAAGGTGCTAAGTTTTGGACAATTTTTTTTATCCTTTAATATATAACTAATACACACTAGATGTAAATAAAAACTAATATATTGAACAAAATACCTCCCACTTATGTACCATGTTCAATGTGGATTATGCTAAATCATTCATACAAAAATTGTATATTGCAGGGAATATTTATGTTACTTCTGCTTTGGTTTGATATGTGATTCTCTTTCAAAGAAACCTTTAATTTTGGAACAATTTTAGATTTACAGAAAAGTTGCAAAGATAGTACAGCGTTCCCAAGTAACCTTCACTTAGTTTCCTCTCACGGTAGCATCCCATATAACTATGATAGAATTGTGGAACCTAAAAGATTAACATTGTTACATTCCTATTAACTAAACACAAACGTTATTCTCACTTTACCAGTTTCTCCACAATGTCTTTTTTGTTCTAGGAGCTAATTCAGTATACCACATTGCCTTTAGTGATTTTAACAGCAGGAAAATGGAGTTGAGCCAGGTGAGGTGACCGGTTGCTCCATATATATGGCCCATTCATCAAACTGACAGAATAGCCCTAACTCCTGGAACCTGTGAATATTACCTTACTGGGAAAAAGGGTCTTTGTAGTGTAGTTAAGAACGTTGGAACAAAGAGGTTACCGAGAATTATGTAGGTAGGCCCTAAATGCAATCATAAGTGTCCTTATAATAGATACAAAGATGACATCCACACAGAAGAGAGGAGGTCATGTGAAGATGGAGGCAGAGACTGAAGTAAAGCAGCCACAAGCCAGGGAATGCCACAGACTGCTGGCAGTCACCTGAAGCTAAGAACGAGGTGTGAAATGGATTTTCCCCTGAATCTCCGGAAGGAACGCAGCCCTTCCAATAAACTTGATATCAGATTCCTAGCCTCCAGAACTGTGAGAAAATAATTTCTGTGGTTTTAAGTCACCAAGTTTGTGGTAATCTGTTACACTAACTAATATAAGTAGGAGGTGCCATATTAGATTAGGAGCACATATTATCACATGCATGAGATTCCTTTGTTAAGTTAAGGCTCTCTCTACCACATCTATAATTCTCCTCCAACTGTTCCCTCCCTGGTCTTAAAACTAAATACAATGGAGACCAATGGATGGGATACTGGTTACTATCTACTTTTCTCATTGTCCAAAATAAGATTAATGCATATGATCTCATTACCAAAATAAGTAGCCTGATTTACCTTTCTTTTGGTTTATCATCTGTTTTTCTTTCATAAGTGGCATGGTCATGCCTTGTCGGATCATAGTGTATGATGTCCCTATGTAAAAAAAGTAGTGATAAATTGGAAGAGATAAATCAGAACACACATGCAAAACGTTAATAGCAAATTATAATTCAAAACTAGATTTGATTCTAATTTTGAGCAAGGCAAAGTTACACATCAAAGAAGAGAAGTCTCATTAGAAACAATCACATTTTAAATTGTCTAGTTTTGAGTTTCTCCGGACCTTTTTGTTAGTATTAAAAATTATTTTAAACATACTAAAATAATTTAAGATTAGTTTCTTGACGTTGAATCACTGGGTGGAAGGTAAGTATATTTTTAAGGGTTCGATATTATTGCCACTGCCCTCCTCAGGGAGTTTAAAATGGCCTAGTTTTAAACTGAGTTGGAGAAGGCATTTATAGCAAAAGAAAGCAGGGTGGGACAGGATAGAACATAAATCGTACTTGAATTTCTTAGCAGCTGCTGGTCCTTTGCTTGCAGGACCACTTCGGCTGGTGCACAGAACACTCTGCACAACGTCCAGGGCTTTCAGCTTTTCTGCAGCAAGTGCTTCCTCCTCAGTGGTCATCATGTCATTTACCTCTTAGAGGGAAAAGGATGATTAGCAATCTCTAAGCAAATGTATTTCAGACATCTCAATCATCAAATATCTATTAATTACCTAAACATATGCAAAGCACATTAAGATAGGAAGAAAAGTTAAATCTCAGTTTGCTAACCTCCCTACCCCCAAGGCCCTCAATGCCACAGTGAATCCAAAAGGTGTATGACCAGCAAACAAAAAGTCCCATTTTTATTTGTAATTGTAAAAATTGAATCTGGATTTAATAGCTTTCAGTGGCAGTCTAATAGCTTTTAAAGTAAAGACAAGATACTAATTACAAAACTAAAGTGATTATAGACTCATTTTTTTCACATTATAAAAATGTAATTAAATTACATATAAACCTAAAAGTGAAAGATGGTAATTTTACTATTAATATATATAATTAGACAGTTGTTTCTGCCTTTGATTCAGTAATATTGCAGGAAAGAGCCACAGGCCTATATCCACACAGGATATCATGGAAAAGTGTAAGCTGTTATTCTCAACTACTAGAAAAAAAACAGATACCAGAGAACAGAGTTAAACAGCTAGTTTGGATTACAGATAGAGAAGAAGTCTAAGCCTTAAAAACCCTTTCAATTTAGCACAGGGTATGAACCAAACAACAGAAGCTAGCACAAAACGCTGATTTGAAAACATTCTCTACAGAGATGTCTCCACAGTTCCTAAGAGTTCAAAGGAGGTAAAGATTATGTTCAATTGGATCAAGAATGCTTTATAAACCAGGTAGAGTGTAAGGGAGGAAAGACAAAGTGGATTCCCTGAGGTGGGAGGAGGGCCTGGCAGGTGTAGGTAACAAAATGAACACACACATTAAAGAAAGTACATAAGTTTTTTTTTTTTTGGGGGGGGGGAGGGAAATTGGGGGAAGGGAAACAGACAAGTTGCTGTCCTTTTGTTCTTCAGTCTAGTTGTGGAGGACGTTGCTTCACTGGCCCAAGTTGGCACCATCATTGCGCTCTTCCCGGGCGAGGCAGGTCAGTTGCTGGCTTCTGAATGGCCGCTCACAGCGGCTGCTGGCTGCTCACGGGGGCTGCTGGCTGCTCACGGGGGCTGCAGACCACACACGGTAGCCCATGGCAACCCACTGCAGCAGGGTCTGCTGCCTACGCCGTCGCCGGCGACTCACGGCAGCCCAGCTCCAGGTTGAGCTGTTGTTCAGCATCTTAGCTGTAGAGGGCAGCGTCACTGGCCCTCATATTGGGATCCGAACTGGGGTCCTCTGGCGTCCCAAGCCAGCTCTTAACCAACGTGCCACTCGGCCGGCCCAGTACAGAAGTTTTATACTGCAGTAGGTTGAGCCCTAAGAACTACTAATATTCAACAACTTTTGACTTCAAAAATGGAAATTTCAATCTTAACCCAATAAAGACCACGAGGAAGCAGAACTTACACAAAATGGCTCACGGTGTTTGTAGGCTGGCCGTACTGCTTACTTACAAGAGTCTTTGCAATTCACAAAAAATTGAGCCTCAAAATTTGGGAAGGAAAGAAACAAAAGCGAGAGGTTCTATGTCTGAGTGCCTAAGAATGGAAGTGTCATCAACAGAAACAGAAGGGTCCAGAGGAGCTGAGAGAGAGAATTCAACTTGGGAGTTTTAACATGGGCCCAGGAATGCCTGTGAGAAATAGCCATCAGGCACTGAGAAAAGCACGGTTGGGAGCTCAGCAACAGTCAGGAGCCAAGATGACCCCAATTTGGAAAATACCCACGTATAAGAGAAGACTAAAGCCACATGAATTTACAGAACCTCAAGAGCCTACATCTGGAGGGAAAGGGAAAATCAGAAGCCAAGAAACAAGAAGAAAACTAGGATGTCATGGTATAATATAATGGAGCAAAGAAGGGAACGAGAACATTTAAGAAGGGATGGTCACCAATGACAAATGCTATGGGCAGGCCGAAGAGGATGAAGCGTGAGAAAATGCCCCTGCATTCAGTCAACTGGTTCCTCACAGCTCTGAGGGACACACAACAGAAGAGTTAGAAGGACAGACCAAGTGGCAGAAGTTAGGAAAGTAACCTCTCCATGCAGCTTTAAATGGAGGCTATATTCCCAAGGTTCTGTCCATGCCTATGTTTTAAACATGAAATTTTGAGTGAGAAGCTCTGAAACGTAAGTTGGTATGCATCCTGGAGAATTTACTCTTTGAACCCTGGCTTCTGGAAATGTACAATACACAAGATAATCATCTGAAAGAACTGAGAATGTCAAATCACAGACTGTATTTTCAATAAAGTCAATTGCTTCTGAATTAGATGCAATTTTCTTTTTCTTTTGTTTCAAGTTTAAAACTAAAAAAAAGATGGGAGTGGCAACTCGAAAACTGGCAGGGTTGAAGGAATGGCTTTTTGGACCTCTGAGACTTGACTTTGTAGAAAGAGGGAAGGGGCTAGAAGAGATGTGAGAAAGCGGGGAATGGGATGTATAAATGGGAGGGATTAAGATGCAGTTTAGATGAGCTCAGGAAAGAGAAAAAGACAAGGTGTAAAGAAAAATTCTGAGACTGGAGAGGGAAGCAAGGAGCTCACTGCAAGATAAGAGTAAAAGGTCATGTAGAGGAAGTTTAGAATCACTGCTACGAAAAACACTAAAGGAAGTCAAAGAGTAGAGTTAGGATGCTTCTGATAGCATCGTTACTGTTAGATACCCCCAAAGAAGGATAAATTCAAGTAGAATGGACTTCAACAGCACATTGCTTTTTAAAAACCTGCACCCAGCACACACAGAAGATGAAGACTCTCTTTTAGAAGGCCAAGTGTGACTTAACTGTCTTCCATGGACTCACCTGGACGTCCCAATCTACTGTCAGGTAGGGACCTTACCTTTTCTCTTATGCCAGAGATGGGACAGAGGAAGACAGTCCCTCCTGTTCCTTTTGGCAGGTTTAAGTGATTACAAATTTCTAAATAAATTACTACAAACAAACCCAAGCAGTACCAAATAAGCGAAGCAATGGATTATAAGCTCCACAGTTCACTGTCCCGGGGTGTAGAGTTTCTCCCTGTGTTAAGTGAAACAGCTAAACTAGATGACTTCTCAGGGTGTCCCAGCTCTGACATCAGCACTGTTTGGACAATGAGGCCTTTACCTTCTTGTTCTTCTTCACTGTCACTTTCTAGAAATCGGGAGTCCATGCGAAATCTGTCATCAGTGGCAAAATGAGACTGCAAATCCAAAAGCTCGAAGACAAAACACACACACAATTGAAAGCCATATTCCCAAGAAATCAATTCTAAAGAAGACCCTTCAAGTGCCCTCCCATACCGTGAAACTCCAATTAATGTTTGCATACCTCACCTACCCATGAACCAGGTCAAGGTCAGTCTGCATTTACCTAGACTTATGGACTATGTCAAAAAATAAGGACACGTTGCAAGTTTTATTATTTTCACTAACCTTCTTTCCAGCTCTACCCTCAAATTGAGGTTTAATTCTGAACCTGCTACTGTCATCTTCGGAATCAGATTCCTCATCATTGCTACTGTCAAATAGCTTCCCAGACACTCTACCCAAGGACTCCTGTTACACAGATGAAGACAGAAACATTTATTAAAAACTGAGGCAATTAGTGTTTTCTTCATTACGTAATCTTCCCTTTCACATTTAAGAACCAGCAACCCAGATGCATCTCCCAGGAAAGGGTGGAAGGTGGTGAGAATGGAAACTCCCAACTCAGAGATATCCATGTGGCCTCTCAGGCCATAGGTCCAGAGGCTCCCATGCAGCCTGAATGGGAGAGGGGGACCAGGACAGTTATTACATATGTGAGAACAGTTTTTGCAGGATTTCACTAATATTGATGTCACTGTCCGATGATGTGGAGGATAGGTTCATGCAGGAGAAAATCTCCAAGGTCCTGCAGTCTCTAGGTGGATGGAGTGGGGAGCCCTGTCTCCTCATGGCGCCAGGGAGGATTGTATGCTGAGCCTGGCAGTTGTGTGCAGGTCTTGGTATGCGAAAGGCAGAGATGAGCTGCAAACACAAAGGAATGCCCACACGGACAACCTGAACTTACTTTCATTGGTTTCTCTCCCAGATGGCTTTGCTCCCAAGTGGATGTCTCCACTGTCTCACTTTCACTGTCGGAACCAAAGATGATATGCGTTGGCTTGTCCTCTGGATGACCATCCTAGAGCGTTATATCAAAAGCATTACATCTTAAGACAACCCCCCATCTCCTTTCCCTGCCAAGTCTACTTCTCATCCTCTTTTCTTGTCTAGTGAATGCCATTGTCCACTTATTTTCCTAAGACGGACACTGTGACTTCTCTTTCTTTGCATATCCAGTTGATCACCAAGTCCCATCAAATGGACCTTCTTGGTACCTTTTATGTCAATTCCTACGGTTACTATCTTGGTTCTGGCTCACGACCTCCTAAAGGCTGACCCTGGTTTCAGATTTGCCCTATTAGATCTGCTGTTTGTCATGGCCTGGACAATGTTTCCCAAACAGTTTGGCAAACTTTTTCTGTAAAGGGCCAGAGAGGAACTTTTTTAGGTTTTGTGGTGTTGGTCCTGTATTCTTTTTTCTAAATGCTTTAAAAACATAAAAACCATTCTTAGCTTGGAGGCTATACCAACATGGGCTGGATGGCCTGGGAGCTGTGGTTTGCCAACGCCTGTTCCAATATACACACAACCAACTTTCATTCCCTTGCTTAAAGCTCTTCATTCTTCTCAGTCTGAAGAATATGTCTAAGCTCTGTAGCCTCTTCACAACTCACCCCTACTTACCTCTCTACCCTCATTTCTTGCTACCCCGTACTCTATACATCCCAGTCACACTGATTATAAATACTCATTGTACAAATTGCTCCTTCTTGCCTTTCCTCTCTCTTCACACCCTGACCTCTGCCAACCAGTTCACACTGACCCCTCACACCACTCAGTTCAGGTTAAGGAAGGTCTTCCCTTGATCCTCCCGACCAACCTGGTTTGTCTCCCATGTGATGCCAGGGCACAGGGGCATACTTGTCTCTTGGCTGGTGGAACTGAACTGTTACCTTCTGCTCACCACACTATGAGCTAATAACCACCTGCGGCAGGGACCATGAGCCTTGTTCCTCATTCTGTAAACCCAGCACTTACTGTGAAGACATGGAACCTCATAGGCACTGAGTAGTTGTTGAAAGAATGAATAAAGCTCATTATAGTAAATCTTTGCAAGATATAAATCACTTGGGAAATGATTTATATGTAAATTCAGACATCAACTATACCATTTCTAGTTTCTAAAGGAAATTATGAAGAAAACATTAGATAAAAACAAATTAAACATGTTTTTCATAACAATTTAATTTCACTTCCTTTGGGATATATTAAATATATATGGTGACAAAATCTAACTTGATGATTCAGCACATGGAAATGGTGGGTGCTAGGATACTGACCTCTGAAGGGGCACATCTACCTTCATGGGAAGGGAAGAATGAAATTTGAGAGTTCTTGCTAAACCCATAGACTGAAAATACACTCACCAGATTTGCCAGAGCATCATGAACCAGCTTCTTCTGTAGTTCTTTTGCCTTCTGCCTTGCCGTTAAGGCTGCCAAACGTTTCTGGTTATCTTCAGCATGCTTGTCCTCAGCATTAACATCTGATGAACTACTACGAGAAAATGGGAAGTCAGTTTCACTTCCCCGAGAGTGTCTCCTGAAGACCTCTGGTGACCACTCAGGGGCCATGTGGCTGTTCAGATCAGGCCTCTTTTCAGAGCCCTCTCCCGTCTTTGTGGTCCTGTGGCAAAAGTCTTCATCAAAGGGAGTCTCTGCACCAACACTTAAAGATTTCTTATCTTTTAATGGCAACAGACTAGAAATATAATTTCGACATCCCTTTTCTGAACTGCCAGGGGACCCCACTGTGTGATCCTGGCTTTCAAAAGTGGACTGTTTCTTTTGAGGCTGGATATGATTTGGGTCATCTGCTTTCTTTGCTGACTTTGCTCTTTGGGAAGGAGTCAGTTCGCTTGATGAGCCATTAGCATATGGAAACTCCTTTTCCATGGACACACTAGTGGGATCCTCAAGTTTCAAGGAATTCTGATTTTTATTAATATTGTTAGAGGCAACACTCTCCTTCAAGGATTTTTTCATCGATTTCTTCCCATAGAGAGAGCTTACTCCCATGAATGCTTGGAATTTTGGCTTTAAGTTGTTTTCCTTTTGTGTCTGTTTCCTAGGGGTGTTCTCTTCTCCTTCTAAAAGGGATACCACAATCTCCTCAGGATGAATACATTGTTGACCTCTGTGGAGGCCACCAGAAGTCCTGTGGCTCTTGGAGGCTCTGTCACACTTGGTGGTAGTTTCCCAGCCATTACTCTCAGTATCTTCTTTTGGAGCCTCCAGGTCACTGCCAGCCAACTGCCCCAAATCAGCTAAAGTGAGTGCCACAGAAAGACAGTTTTTCATCATGGCATTATACTCATCCTCCTCAGACTTAGCTGATTCTGACACAGACTCAGCATCTTCACTGCTACTAGAATTGGACAGAGATTTATGACTAAGACGCTTTACTCTATGACTACTGGCTAGCTCTACATTGTTTTTTTTGGGTACTTCACTACAATGATCAGAAAGTTCACAGTTTTTTCTATTTTTCAAAGAAGTTTTCTTATATATAGGCTTTTCCATTTGTGAAAATTCTGTACTATTTTTGACCTTACCAGCTTTGTTTTTCATCGCAATGATTTCATCTGTATCTCCTGAATCATAGTTGCAATCATTTCCCACATTATCGAGGCAAGAGATGTTATTTTTGATGCCTAAACCTGTTAAAGAACAAGGTTTGTGAACATCTGATTTGAAATCATCCCTTACAACTTCAAAGGAATCATTTTCAAACTCATTTGTTAAGGACCATACAGTTCTCGCTCTGTTTTCCTCTCTTGCAATGATTAGTCTTAATTCATCTTCAGAATCGGTATCATCATCAGACATGCTATTTTTGCTCCTGGTAGTTTCCGAGCCAGAAGTCTGAAAAAATGCATG
Organism: Hipposideros armiger; assembly: GCF_001890085.2. Lineage (NCBI taxonomy): Eukaryota > Metazoa > Chordata > Mammalia > Chiroptera > Hipposideridae > Hipposideros > Hipposideros armiger. Next base: position 103,890 of record NW_017732269.1, read on the forward strand.
TTTAACTTTCTGATTATCAGAATCAGGTACATGAAGTAACTGAGGAGCAATGGGGTTATTAGGTAATTCTTGTGTGGCCTGTTGCCATGTCATGTGTGGACTCTCTACTATTACCCTACTGGATCTTGGTCTCACAGCCAAAGACACAGTGGAACCCTCATCCTTCTGTGCTTTTATTATCTTCTTGGGAGGGCTGTGAAAGTCAGAAAACTCTCCTCGCCGTTTCTTACTCATAGGATCATTCCCTCCTTCCAGTTCCCAAGTGAGGTTGGATATAGGGATGACATTTGTAAAATCCTCCCCTATTTTCTTTAAGTTGTGGCAGTATTTTGATGGATCATACTTCATGATGTTACCGAAAGTCAAGGAACAAAACAAAGGCACTAGATTTTAGGAAAACCTGTCAATCTGATGAAGCAAAAGGAATATTGCTTAATCTTACTCTCAGTTTCCTAGCCAAGAAAATGAGAATTTCACTAGATGACCTCAGGGTCTTTGGAACTGAGCTTCCTTTCCAGGGTTAAAACAAAGAACCATCACTATTAAATGGCAGAATATCTACTTGTATGTAGACATTACAGCAAACGGATTCAGATTGTATTTTAGGTACAGAGGTCCCAAGATTGTTGTCTGTAAAACCAAGACATCCATCTGCTGAGCTGATGCTGTAAAGCAGAGTAGAGAGGGGCACCCAGAGAGGAACAGCTGGACTTCACATGTCCTCAAGTTTCAAATTCTTTTTGTCATTCCTGCCTTCTCAATGCTGGCCTATCCTAGCTCTGATTCTCCTAGCTCAATAATCTCTATTTTACGTATTTTACATTGTACTCACTCCCTGCAGAGGTCTTTATTAGAAAGCTATTAATTCTTTACCAGGCCTGTTTTGTTGCTATTATCCAGAAAGATTCTATCTAATGTCAGTGTGCTGTGATCATAGCCGGCATTTGCTGATTTCCTAAAACATACAAATAGTCAAGTATAGTTGCTGTAGGTTATCCCTCCTGGAAAGTTTCTTTGTTCACTTAGTAACTACTGAATATGTGTCAAGTATGTGACATGTGCCAGTGTCCACTGTCTCTCAGCTTCAAGCTTCCCTTCAATATCCTCCTCTGTTGTTAGTGGCTGCCCTTGGTGGGAAGCTGGAAGGTAGAGCAGCAGCAGCAGGGCTCAAGGCCTCAGTGGGACAGAAGCCCCAGGTAATGAGGACACATCTTTCTGTTTGTCTAGCCCCAGGATGGTAGCAGTTTGCTGCAGTTATTCATCTTTGGACAACCTATCACCTTCCAGCTTCTCCTGCACTTTTTAAACCAACTGTACATATTCTATCCCCTCTGTTGAAATACCTGGAACTGCTTCTGCTTCCCTGACTGACACACACTGTAAGAGCTAAAGGATACACAAGCTGTACCCTCTGCCCAGAAGTTCATGGCACTAGGAATTCAAGGTCTTAGACAATCTGACCTCTTTTCCTCAAGGGAGCAGGTATCTCAATTTGCTCATCCTGGGCTCTACACTATTTCTCCACCCAACTGCTTGTCTACATATTTCTATCTAGTAATTTTCTTTTTCCTGGAATCTTTCCTATCACTTTTCTATTAATGTGAAAACTACTTCACTTCCTCTAAAGCATACCTTAACAATGGCCCATGTTCACCTGCACTACTTTAGCTCTTTTAGCAATAATTTTGAATCCATATCAAATGAGAGGAAGGACGTATAAGTGAAAAGGCTTCTCTGACAATCATCATTTGTATCACTCACTTGTATAAAACCTCATGACATTCTTATTATTCTCTTAATTATTCCATACATATAGGCAGGTAGATCTTACCTTGTCTAGAAATTAGGAACATAAAACTATTAAATAAACATGTAAAGATTTCCTGACAGAGGCAGGGTAATTCTAAAGATAGGAATTTAACTTTTGCAATTAGCCATTACTGTAATAAATAATAATTACTCTGAAAACGCAACTGCAAAGGATATTTTATGTTTACGTTGATTCTTTAGGTGAAGGACAGGTAAGACTCTTCCAAATTTACTCACAACCCAATTCTAAAAGCAAAGAAAAAAAATATTTATTATATATGTCACAAATGGAAAACATTATCCACATTATGTAAGTGTGACTTTTTTAAATGCTGAACTTACAGTTGGCCATGATTACTATTGGGTTTACTTTCCTGATAAAGAAACATTAAGTTCTCAAAAAAAAAGTATATAAGGAAAGAAAAAAGAAAAGTTGACGCAGTAATTGATCCCATATAAACAAGTAGGATGCCACACAAAAACCACTATTTGTTAGCAATGTCAGCAGCATTGGTGGCATTTAGGATCTCCAGGTCTCTCCCCTTGAAATTACAAGTCAGACAGCTATATTTGAACAAAGGATTCCCTGCTCAACACACAAATATGTCCTAGGGATCCGCACATTGAGAAATCTGAAGGTGGGTGTATCAGAGCAAGCAGGGGAGGCAGGAATTGGGGGTGGTGGACAGAGACAGGAGCCGCAGGCGCAGTCCAACGCTTGCTGTGGACCCAACAGACGGGACAGCAGTGAAGAGTGAGAGAGCAACCCCCACTGGGCAGAATGGAAGGGCAGAGGCAGCAATCAGGCCTGGGTGGGTGGAATAAACTGAGGCTGAGCCCAGGGTCTGGGGCAGTGAAGTGGTGCAAAGAGTTGCAGTGTTCCACAAGCCACCATCACCAGACAAAGAAAGCAGCACATGTGGAAACCAGCCCTACTCCATCCTCCAGTAGCCCGCCAGGTATTAAAACCCTCACCAGACAGATTATGGAAGGGCAGAAGCAACTTTCCAACCTAAGTGGTCTGTATGCATTGCCACTAAACACACTAGAAGGAGCGAGTCTCAGATGTGTGAATCAGCTTTTCCCTCACCCACCCCTTGCACACCCATTGCGGCAGAGCCTGGTAGAGGCAGGTGAGATACCCCAGACAGAGGTGTGGCTGGTGGCTTCAGAATGTAGGAAAATGATGCTGGGAACACAGACCAGGAGATTCATAGCCTGCCACATATCACCATGGGAGTGGTGCTCTACAACCAAGGCAATTGGGTTAGAAATAGGATGGCAACCTCCTTGGGGAAAATGGGGTGTTTTCAATGGCTGAGGCAACACCAACACACAGAGATCCTGGAAGCCCTAGGAGAGCAGGCAAGAGAAAACAAAAATGTGTACTTCACTGCTACCTACTGGAAAAAAAAAAGAGAGACAACTATTTATCAACCTGATAAACAGGAGTCAAATACCTAAAAAAAAAAAGAATGACAATACAGTATATAAAATTTTTGGGATACAGCAAAATCAGTAATAAGAGGCAAGTTTATGTCATTACTGGCTTACTTCAAAGAACAAGAAAAATGTCAAATAAACAACCTAACATTTCACCTTAAAGAACTAGAAAAAGAATAAATGAAACACAGTTAGTAGAAGGTAGGAAATAATAAAAATTCGAACAGAATTAAATGAAACAGAGAACAAAAGTAGAAAAAAATTAAAGCAACAAAGCTGGTTCGTTGAAAAGATATAAAATTGACAAACCTCTGGCTAGGAAAAAAAGAGAAGACTCAAAATCAGAAATGAAAGAGGAGAGGTTACAAAGGACAGCACAGAAAAAACAAAGAACTATAAAAGAATACTGTGAAAGGCTATAAACCACCAAATTAAATAACCAGAAAAATTGGAAAAGTTTGTAGAAATATATGACTTGCCTAGACTGAATCATGAAAAACTGGAAAATTTAAATAGACTAATCAACAGTAATGTAATTGAAACAGTCCTCAAAAACTGCCCCAAAATTAAAAGTCCAGGACCACATGCTTCACTTGTGAATTTTACCAAACATTCAAAGAAGATTTAATACCTATCCTCTGAAACTCTTCCAAAAAATTGAAGAGGTAATACTTCCTAATTCACTTTATGAGGGCAACATTATCCTGATACTCAAATCTGGCAAAGACAACACAAAAAAAGAAAATTACAGACCAATATCTCTGATGAATATAGATGCAAATATCCTAAACAAAATAGTAGCAAATTGAATACAACAATACATGAAAAAGATTATACATCACGATCAACCAGAGTTCAATCCAGGGGTGCAAGCAAACTTCAACATATGCAAATCGATCAAAGTGATACACCACATAAAATAAAAAATAAAAATTATATGATATCAATAGATGCAGAAAAAGCATTTCACAAGATAGAACATCCATTTATGATTAAAACACTCAATAAAATGGGTACAGAAGGAAAGTACCTCAACATAATAAAAGCCATATATGAGAAACCCTCAGCTAATATACTCAATGAGGAAAAACTGAAAGCTTTCATCTAAGATCAAGAAAAACACAAGAATACCCTCTCTCACCACTGTCATTTAACGAAGTATTGGAAGTCCCAACCCAGAGTAATCAGACAAGAGAAAGAAATAAAAGGCATCCAAATTGGGAATAAAAAAGTCAAATTGTCACTTTTAGCAGATGATATGATTCTTTATATAGAAAACCCTAAAGATGCCATCAAAAAACTATTAGAAACAATAAACAAATACAGTAAAGTTGCAAGATGCAAAATCAATGTACAAAAATCCATTGCGTTCCTACATACCAACAATGACATTTCAGAAAAAGAAATGAACAAATTTCTTTCGCAGTTGCAACAAAAAGAATAAAACACCTAGTTATGAATAAACATAACAAAGGATGTGAAGGACCTATACACTGAAAACTACAAGACATTTTTAAATGAAATTGAAGAAGACACAAAGAAATGGAAAGACATTTCATGTTCATGGATTGGAAGAATCAACATAGTTAAAATGGCTGTATTACCCAAAGCAATACACAGATTTAATGCAATCCCCATCAAAATAATGGCATTTTTTAAGGATTTTTTTTTCCCCCTTTTTTCTTTTTTTTTAGCTGAGCCATCCTGCCACCTGTTGGCAGCTCAGCTTGGGCCCCGAATTGAACCGCTGTTGCTCAGCGCTCAAACTCTTGAGCGAGCTCTTAACCAACTGAGCCACTCGGCCAGCCCAATAACGGCATTTTTTAAAGAAATAAAACAAAAAATCATCAGGTTTGTATGCAATCACAAAAGACCCCAAAAAGTCAAAGCAATTCTGAGAAAGAAAACAAGGCCGGAGGTATCACACTCTCTGACTTCAAATACTACAAAGTGACAATAATCAAAACAGCATGGTATTGGCAAAAGAAAGATACACAAACCAATGGAACAGAACTGAGAGCCCAAAAAGAAACTCCCATGTATATGGGCAACTAATTTTCGACAAAGGATCCAAAAATATGCAATGGAGAAAGGAAAGCCTCTTCAGTAAATGGTGCTGGGAAATTGGAAATCCATGTGTGCAAGAATGAAACTAGACAACTATTTGACACCATACGCAGAAGTTAACTCAAAATGGATCAAAGACTTAAATATGATACCTGAAACAATAAAATACATAGAAAAAAACCACACAGGTATGAAACTTATGGACCTTGGTCTCAGAGAGGCTTTTAAGAAGTTGACTTCAAAGGCAAGGGAAGTAAAAGCAAAAATAAATGAATGGGACTGTATCAAACTAAAAAGCTTTTGCAAAGCAAAAGAAACCATCAACAAAACAAAGAGGCAACCTACTGAATGGGAGAAAATAATTGCGAACAATACCTCCAAAAATGGGATAATGTCCAAAATATATAAAGAATTCATACAATGTAACAAAAAAACAAACAAGCCAATTAAAAAATGGGCAGAGGACCTGAACAGACACTTCTACCAAGACATACACACAGCCAACAGATATATGAAAAGATGCTAGTTATTAGGGAAATGAAAATCAAAACTACAATGAGATATCACCTCACACCTGTTAGAATGGCTATTATCAACACGACAAGAAATAACAAGTGTTGGTGAGGCTGTGGAGAAGAGGGAACCCTCATACACTGCTGGTGGGAATGTAAGTTGGTACAGTCACTATGGAGGTTCCTCAAAAAATTATGAATAGAGGTATCTTATGACCCAGCAATCCCTCTTCTGGGTATCTACACACACACACACACACACACACACACACTACTAAGCAATAAGAAAAGATGAAATACTGCCATTTGCTACAACATGGGTAGATCTTGAGATTATCATACTATGTGAAATAAGTCAGATGGAAAAGGACAAGAACCAAACGACTTCACTCATATATGGGATATAAAACGGAAAGCCAACAAATGAACAAACAAAACAAAGAAACGAACTCATAGACACAAACAGTATGAAGGTTACCAGAGGGTAAGGGGGGTTGGGAGAGGATGAAGAGGGTATAAAGGGCCAAATATGGTGATGGAGGGAGACTAGACTTTGGGTGGTGAGCACACGATGCAATGTACAGATGATGTATTATAGAAATGTACATTTGAAACTTATATAATGTTATTAACCAATGTGACCCCAATAAACTTAACTAAAAACCGAAACAAAACACCAGGTGTGAAAAAGGCAAACTTGGGAACTTCCTGATTTCCTCATTACCGATTTCCCTTGGGAGATCAACCTCCACGTGGGTTTTGATTTCTCTCTCTGTAAAATGGGGTGCACTGTGCTTACCCAAGAGTTGTAAATGCACTTTCAAAACCATAATGCACTATCTATGTTAGAAAGCAACTGTTTTAGACAAGATGCCCAGGCACGTCGTCTCAGGAGTCGGCTCCTGGCCTAGTCAGGCCGCCAGAGGAGACTCACTTTGTGCCCTCGTACTTCTGTCCCTGGCACAGCTTTCACATGGAAATCCACCACTCCCATCTTTTTTAATAAGTTGGTGTTGCCTATTGTTGATTTTTCTTTCTTTGCTTTGGCTTCTTGTCTCTCTTGAGCCAATCTGAATCAAAGAGAAAATATAAGAGTTAAAATATAAGAGCTAAAACAAGAGGTAAAATAACTAACCACGCTATTAACAGTGCTTTTGTTTTGCTTTTTAACACTATAATGCTGTTTAACTTTATAGTCATCATTTAGGGTCTCTCAATTTTCTCCTTCAACTTGTGCACTTGGGCATTTTGTCCCTTCTCGATGCATTCATTCTTCCTCATGAAGAGGAGGTATCTTTCAGAGTCCAATCTGCCAAGCATTGACTATGTCTATCCTCATAATGAAGAGAATGCAGATTGCCATGCCAACCTTTTGATTCAAACTCCACCACCTTATTTCAGCCTGGACAACTAAGGTGCCCAGTTCTTGCTGGCCTCTCTGTCTCTGGTCTGTCTCCTTTTACATTCTATCTTCCAGAATGCCTGTCAGATTTCTGCTCCTCAGGCACACCTGTGGACATCCCATGGTGGTAGACTGTGTTCTCACCCTGCTCTGGACTGGGGTCTCAGTTCCTGCACACAGTAGGCACTCAAATGCTGCTGAATGAAAGTCTCCTGACTACTCTGTTCACAGAGGTTTCCAGCTGAGGAACAAAATCAAATCCTTACCTTTCTCACCAGACCTCAAAACACGCCTCCAGTGGCTGCTTGCCACTTCCCTTAGATTTTACTTTTCCTTGTGCCAATGCCTTGGTCTAGTACAATCTTATCAACGATCCTGGTTTCTCCACCTGTATATTCCTAAAATGTTTTCTGTTTTGAAAGTTCCCAAACTTACATAATCTTTCCTCCCTGAGAATACCTGTAGGGTCTTAAAATGCTCTAAGAATTGTTACAATGCCTTGTTCTTAAGTCACTTGCCTAATGAATCTTATGCTTCTCATACAGATACTTCCCGTTATCTTTATACTTTTGTATGACACTAGCATTAATAGTAAAAAACAACACAAGCAATTTGGTAGTGTCTATTAAACTTGTGTATAACCCCATAACACAGCAACCCCCCTTGCTGACGTCAATTCCAGAGGAACCCTTGCATGATGCAGAAGCCATCCTCAAAGGCCATCTATTATCATGAAGACATGGAAACAGCCTAAATGTTCATCAGTGGGGGATGGCCAATTACATTGTAGTACAGCTATTTTCCCAAACAGTACTAAACAGTCAATATGAAAAAGGGGGAAGACCTACATCAAAACAAAAGGTCGTGTCAAAAAAGATGAAATAGGCATATATTTTTTATGGCTAAAATATTACATATGAAAATGCACTGCATTATCTTTTTTGGTAGGGTCTGGGGTCATAAGGAGTCATAGTTAAGAGTCATTTTAGCTCTACCTGTGAAGTTGAATTGGCTAATACCACAATAAATACATTACTCAATAGTTTCAAATCATTTAAGTGAATATATGAAACCACTTACAATATAGTGTTTAAATTCATGTATAGCAAATCTTACCTGTGCAAAAAACTTTCTTTTGCTAGCTGAATTTGTAGTGTTCCACCTTTCCATTTTGTTTTATTTAGAACAGACATACCTGTAAAATAAAGAATTATTACCCAAGTACATGGCAATGCCTTTCCATGTATTTCCGCATATGCTTTTTCAAATTATTTAGTACCAAAGAAAGTAGACTTGTTAATCACAAGGAGATATAGAGGAAACAGAATGAAGAACTTGAGACCTGGAGTGAGAAAGCCTAGGTCCCACTCTTATCTCGATCATTTACCAGAATCCTTATATTCCCAGTGTTACTATAATGAAGCAAATGTGTAAGCTATAAAGCAAAATTTGTCACTTATTATTAAGTAATGTCAGAAACCTCTGCTGAATGACTGATATTTTCTTAACATTTCATTGTTATATCCCACACTAAAACTTTAAAGTATTAATGTAATTTTTCTAAGGGAATCAGGACACTTTGGAATCCTGTAGCGCCTCACTTTTTTTATTTTTTAAAAGCTGAGCCATGCTGCCACCTGTTGGCAGCTCAGTTCGGGCTGCGAATCGAACTGGCAATCCTGTTGCTCAGAGCTCGCACTCTTGAGCGAGCTCTTAAGCACCTCACTTTTATTTATCACTTAATACCAGTTATCACTGTGCAACTTCCAAACAAATTAGCTACAAGTGACTAAACTGTGTTTGAACTGCTATGCCCCAGTAGTTGATGCTTATCAGTATCTGCTACCAGCTTTCTTAATAACTACTAACAGATAGAAGTTTCCATTGGTAAGTAATATTTTAAATAGAAAGGTACTGTTCAATTTAATCTTCATGGTAATATTATGGGGCAAAGTAGCATCTTTGTCATGGGCCTAGAAGTTTAAATAACTTGCCACAGGTCACACGCCAGAGCTGATGTGTTCTTAACTACGACTCACTGGACAATAGAATAAATCAATTTCTTTTCTTACAATTGAAATGCAAGGCTGATGGCCCTCTTTCTCTATGAGCACGTTCCCTTTTCAGTATCTCTTGACTTTTCAGCCTCCAAATAGCTAGACTACATTACTGCATCAGTGGCAGTCTGGATTATATCCCCTTTCTTCTTCAATAAAGACCACGGTTTGCCCTCAGCTTTACTAAGCTTATTGATAGATTTCATAATTTCCAGAATATCGTCATGTAACAGCATATTTTAAAGCCAGCCCTCTCCTAACAGCATGTAATGACAAGAAAATTACCTGTCCAAGAAATGACATAATATCGAGTGGAATATGTGTAACGCAATTTGTATGAAAGTTTTGTCTCTTGTCCAAAACATTTTAGAATACCATTTTTGGGCAAACCCACTAGTGCTGTGTTACCACAGGTTTGCTAACGCTAAATGGTATGAAAACTAAACTTGCTGAATTGTAGGATACTGGAATTCTTTTGATGATGATTGTCCCTCTGGATGTTTTAAAAGTGGCTGTTAAGGTTTAGATTTAGAATAAAATTATTTCAAGTTAAACAGTGACATAAACTGGCAAATAGTATAGAAAACATATGACCTTACATCTTTTCAGGTCTGTTTCAGCTACTCTGATGTTGATATATGCAAAGACTTTCTGTGGGTTTCCTAAAAAAAAATAAAAATAAATTTATTTAAACTCTTATCCAGAGACCAATGTAAAAATGATTAAATTTCTAAATTTAAAAATGAACTCATGAAAACTTACTCTTTCAAAGAAAAACCTTGTTTATTTTTCACTGAACACAAAGACTACCTTTTTCTAAGTATGCTTATTAAAATATTCCAAAAGAAAATGAGTATGAAAAAAATGTCAAGTGGTCAGTTAAGGTAACATTTTTATTATGAGTTAGTGATATTCTACTTAATAGGACATTTAATTAATATTAGAATGTTAGCTCTGAAAACTGAAAGTTACGTTTCCAAAATTGGACGCTTTGGAATTATGAATTTCTTCGATTTTAGAAATATAATTCTGGGCAAGTTCCACATCATAAGTAACACCTCCAGGGCATGGGGTGGGGTACACAAAACAGTATCCTACAATGAAATGCACATCACTTTAGTGTTCATGGCTAACATTCATCTATGGGGTTCCTTTATTTTGTGATAACTGACCTGAGTTAGATGTGCCTTTAACTACCCATGAAAGAATATAAATATACCTTGGTCATCTTTCCGAGTGATGATCTCCACATCAGAAACTTCTCCAAATCTGCTGAACTGATTTTGTAAGTCTGCTTCAGAAATGTTCTGGCCAAGGCCACCCACAAAAAGGCGCTTTGTTTCTCTGTTGGTTTTCATGAAGACTGGGCACACACAGCGTGTTTTAGTAGGGAAAATAATTTTCTCTCTACAGAGAAGAGTCCTTTCCCTTAGTTCTTCTGAAACCTAAAAAACAAAAAACAAACAAAAAAAACACCCCAAACTCTTTTCCTTGAATCTTCTATGCCAAATTGGTTGCCTGAACTTTCACTTCTTATTTTATGATTTCTAAATTTTATTCCTGGGGATTCTGGTCAAGTCCTACATCCACTTTCTCCACGAACACACTTTGGAACAACACCTTTATACACGCATCGATACAGGTACAGGCAGATGCTTTCCTTCAAATGAGCACAATATTATACTCCACCCCTCTTCATTTACTTATCCACGGTGTTAGGTGTTTTTCCTTATTCATTTATACATTCACTTATTCACTGTAACAAATGCTGACAGAAATGAGATGTGGCAGGTTAATGTGCTAAAGGTTAAAAAGACAGCTCTATCTGAGAGCTCCTCAATCAGGTGAGAAGTAAGCAAATAATGCACGTACAATACTAAGTCACCAATACAGATTTGTTTTGTTTTTTACTATGAGGGGAGATTAAGTCACTTTCTAAATGCCACTCAGAGAATTAGTGGTGAAGCCAGAATTACAAACCAAGTATAATTTCAGAACCTGTAATTTTTAGCACTATCCTAGGAAGGTTGTTGGATTAGAAGGGACTCATGAAAACTCTTCCAGAGGTACTGAGGTTGAGGCCCATTATGAGATCAACCAGTTTGGTACCCTGCAGGCGCACATCTCCCACACCCTGCCCTTCCCAAAGAGCAGACAGCCTCCTCCCATTCACGACCCTCAGTGCCCAGAAGCCTGAAGCATGGCTCGTGTACTGCGCGTGAGCCACGGCCTACATCTTCCTCCCGCCCCTAACCGACACACCCCAGCCTTCCTCCTCCTGAAGACCCAAAGACGAGAAGGGAAAGGGTGGACCAAATGGCCAGGTCGTTTCCCACGCCCCAAACATACTCCTCACCAAGCCGTTTTTCCACATCCAGCGCCGCTTAGGCCTCTAACTTCTAGTCACGTGTCCCAACAGGCGCAATCTCTCTTCCTTCCTACTCGATTTCCAATCCAGTCTCCTAAGGTTCCGTTACCATATTCAGCTCCCGAGTGCTCTTTATTTCGTTTCCCGCCCTCTTGGATGCCACGATGCCTCCGCCACCCTGCCCTCAACGTCCTCAAAAGACCGAAGCCAAAATTCCATAACTCATACTTAAGGTTATCACCTTGTGTTTATCCATTCCTGGACTACGTCGGCGGAAATGAGGGAGAGGAAGAAAAATAACCAAGGCACTCCCCTTCGCACTACACTGGAACTTCCTCTTCAGTGACGTACAAATCCGGGATGTTCCAAAGCTTCATAAACGCGGGTTGGACAGCCTTGCCCTTGTGTTTCGGCTTGAAGCGAACCAACTCTCTCGACGCGTAGGAATTGCTGGGGACCAGCTGTGGCAAGGAGTGCAGGGACTGCAATGAGCCCGAGATACCGTGAGAGCTTGGGCTATACGCACGAAAGTCGCGCATACTCCCTCGTCTCCTCCATCGAGCTCCTGGGATAGTCCGCGCCTGGAGCGCGGGAGGCTTGAAGCGCTGGGCGAGGCGCTCGTCAATTCAGCCGCCTCCTGTCAGCGCCGCGCGATGGATTCTGAGCTGGCGGAGGTCCGCACCTTGGAAGCCGAGAGCGCGGCCTTGAGGTCGGCGTGCAAGGAGCCGCCGGCGCTCGGGGGAGACGCCGCCTGTGTCCAGTACGTGGCCCTCCTTAGGCCGGGTGGGGCGGGTGAAGGCCTTTCCTTTTGGGCGTTCCGAACCTCCCTGCAGACATTTCCGAAGCACTAAATGTGGGCGGGAACACCGGTTCTGTAACTGGGCCTAGCGGGAGTCCGCGCTATGGCTCGGTTGTAAGCGCCTTGCCGTGTATGAACTGATTGAATAGCAGTCGTGGGAAAGTGGTTTTCTTTTATGTTCTCTTTCTCTTGCGGGTAACTATCAAGGCGAAAGTCTTGCTTATCGCCTTAATAAGCTTGTCTTGGCTGAGGAGATTATCTAGTTGGGATTTAATAAGTCTGGTTTCATGGCATTTGTTTGTATGGGTCACCTATGGCAAGTGATAATTTTTCCTTTATGCTAGTGATATAAAATTTTCTTTGAGCAGTAATTTAGGTAAAAAAGTAAGTTGATGTAAATAAAAATAGCTAATATAGCCTGCAAGAGAATTTTGCAAACGTCAGGCAAGCGGTTGTCAAATGCCTGCAGGTGGGGAAGCACCGCTCCAAGGGAAGTAGGGGAACTCCCTGCCTAAAGGAAGACAGCCATTATGCACGAATAGGCAGAGATAAGTAGAGAGCTCTTATGTCTGCCACAGAGTGGTGGCATCTTAACGTCTTTGTTACTAGTAACAGTCTATCGATTACTTACCAAGTGCCAGACTGTGATGCAAAGGTCTTTATGTGCAGCATCTCTTTTAGTGCCTATGACAATCCTTTGAGGTAGGGCCTATTGTTAACCCTGTCTTAAAGTTAAGGAACTTGAGACTCAGAGAAGTTAAGTTGCTTCCTCAAATTCTCAGAGAAAGTAAGTTTCAGAGCTGGATTGGAACTTGTCATGAGTGACTGCTAGGCTCACAGTTCATGCTGCAGTCACTTCCTGCAAGTCAAGGGGACTAACGCCCCGAGAGACTGTCAGACCCCCAGGATTTACCTGGCACTGATGGAAGCCTCCGTGGTAGCCATGGTACAAGCAAAGAACAGAGCACACAAGATCTTAAATGCCTTTTAATATGCTCTTTACTCAAACATCAATACACCAAGCAGTAAAGCACACAGAATAATACAATAATTGAACAGAGTAGAGTAATGAATTAGTCCCAAAGTCAGAGTCCTGGTGGAGAGAGGAAGGGTGGCTGGTCCGGGAGGTCAGTCCTGCAGAGGTTCAGTCTGAGTCTGATGGAGCAAGCAGGTTTTTGGGGAAAGGAGCAGTGTGGTCATCTCTCAGTTGGGACCAGCTCTCTGAGCTGCAAAAGTCCACAGTTCTTATGCAGTTCTGAGTGTCTTCCTGACATCACCTTATTGGGGCAGCCAGCTGGCGACCCTGACATCATCATATCTTCAGTAGCAGATCTTCAGGGTATAACTGGTTACACCAGGGCAACCGGACAGCTCCCTTGGCGTTGTCTGCTAAGTTCTTTGCGCATGTCCAGAATGGAGTTACTCTTGCTCATACAATATGGAGTCACTGTTGCTCACACAAAACTCATTCTAACAGCTTCCAGGGGTGCTCTACACATGCCATTCCCTGATTCCTGGAAGCCAAAGCAGGGCTTGAGGAAATCACTAAGTGGTAAGAGCCAACACAGGGCTCCAGAAAATCACAAGGGTGTAAAGGCCAATACAGGGCCCTTATTTTAATTTCTTGGTACATTTTGCTTTGCAAAGGGAGCACATGATATATTTGAGTCAGTAATATCCAAAGATTACACACAACAAGCCTAAAAGAATTTCTTTAAGTACTGTCCATGTATGGCTCACAATGTAAGTAAAAGCATTATAAGCAAAATGAACAGGGTTATAATCACTTCATGATCCAGAACAGGTGTGTAGGTGCAGGGATCTTTTTATGAGTCCCCAAAACAAACAAGGTTGGGTGAGGGTTTTTGCAAGGCTGTGTTTAGACATGCCTGCATTAAGTGTGTATGTTAGGTGTTGTAATTTTAGTGAATGTTGTTGCAGAGATTGAACATGCTTTGATGCCTCATTTAATAACATGTAGGTTATCCTGTATGGTTTGCTGTACCGTGGATGTGTTAACCCAGGGTAACTGTTCAATGTCATCTGTCACCGTAGGTGGTAAATATCTGTAGGAGACGTATGTGGTATGTGTGGTAAGGTATGCATCATTATTAACAGTAATGTTGTTTACATTCTGTGGAGCATTGCAGTTAATAATTGTAACATTTGTATTGCTCTGTGATGTATGGTTGTAAAGAAAGAGGGGTTGTGGCTTGCTTGCACAGATTATCCATGCACCATTACCCAAGTTCTTTACAAGGTTTGGAGTGGTTGTTTCCACAAGAGGTACATCATGAAATGATTCATCAATCTGTTGCATAGTATAATATTGGGTTGTTGGAAAAGTCACGATGTATTTTTCTATGTTTTTCGTTGCAAAAATGCGTCATGACTTTTCCGACAGTCCAATAGATGTTATCAGAAAACTTATGGACCATATCTCTAGGAATATAATATCCCTGTATGTAAAAGGGTCTTTCAACTGGAATGAAAGTCTTATCATAAATAGTTTATAGGTGTTGAATATGTGTCACATACATCAGGGTAGATTTAGCCTCAATTAGCTCAATGTTCAACTGGAATTTTCCATCCTCAGTGCATCCCGAGGGTCTGCTACTATCTAACTGTAATAGGGAATCTGCTCCCCAAGATGTGGAAGAGGATGTGCCAAGCTTTAACACGTAAGATATATCTTCCACTGATGTTTGAAGCAGAGTAAGGAGTGTGTTGCATCTGCTCAGAACTTTTCTCTAAGTACCATGTTTCTAAGGGTTAATAAATTAAGATTTAAAATCTGTGCTCTTTTATCAAGGGCCTCTACAGCGGCAGTTAGGGTTTTCATTATATCCTCATGAGTTGAGGAGAATGGAATTAATATCTGCAGCTGATTTAGAAATTTCTCCTACCATCTGATTTGTTCAAAGAAGTGTTCCCTCTTTTGCTTTTCTGCAAATAGGTCAGTTCTAACTTCTTGAATTTCAGCTTCCTGTATTCCATCTATAATGAAAGATGTGATGATACCTAGAGCAACTAGTTGTAAAGGTTTTTCTGAGCTTTTGTAGCGGTTTTGTTATGAAATGGGACTGTAGACATGAACTTAGGATCGTTAAAGATCTCACATTCAGGTAATAAGGTGTTAATTCTAAAGGAATCTTTTTTTTTAAAGATTTTTATTGGGGAATTGGGGGATGGGAACAGTGCTGGGGAATTGGGGGAAGGGAAACAGACAAGTTGCTGTCCTTTTTGTTCTTCAGTCTAGTTGTGGAGGATGTTGCTTCACTGGCCCAAGTTGGCACCATCATTGCTCTCTTCCCAGGCGAGGCAGATCAGTCGCCGGCTTCTGGACGGCCGCTCACTGTGGCTACTGGCCGCTCACACTGGCGCTGGCTACACATGGTAGCCCATGGCAACCCACTGCCGCAGGGGCTGCAGCCTACGCTGTCGCCGGCGACTCATGGCAGCCCAGCTCCAGGTTGAGCTGTTGTTCAGCATCTTAGCTGTAGAGGGCAGTGTCACTGGCCCTCATATATGGGATCCGAACCGGGGCCCTCTGGCATCCCAAGCCAGCTCTTAACCAACGCGCCACTCGGCCGGCCCTAAAGGAATCTTTATTGAATCTAATTTTAACTCTCCTAGGAGTGGGTCTATATAGTAATCTATTTGTCTGTATCGTGATTGGCATTGGTCCTGTGGTATTATGTACGCGTATGACTGGAGATGGTTTTAGTAATCCCCTGGTCCATTCTGGTTTAAAATGTTCAGTGCATACAAAATGCGTATCATCAAAACATCCTCTTATAACCCTGCATGGTCCTGGGTGATTCTCAGGTAAATGACATTTATCCCAGTCCATATGCAGCAGCCATAAGTGTTGTTTAGTGTCAATGATTGACGAATTTCTGATGTTATCAATTGGAATGTGTGATGTAAAAAGTGCCTGTTTCCTGATTCTTTGGAGAGGTAAGATCATATGGAATTGATATACCTGTAAACCTATGTCTACTCTCTGTCAATGATCTGTTCAAAACTAGGTGCTGGCCGAGTGGCTCAGCTAGTTAAGAGTTGGCTTAAGAACGTGAGGTCTGAGCAACAGGGCCTCCGGTTCGATTCCCACATGGGCCAGTGATGCTGTGCCCGAGCTGAGCTGTCGCTGAGCTGCCAACAGGTGGCAGGATGGCTCATGACTCAGCTGGTGTAACAACAAGATTGCCTGTTCAATGGTGGGCTATGCCCACCCGCAACTAAGATTGAACTCAGCACCTTGAGCTTAGAGGCCACGAGCTGCCAACAGGAAGCCAGATGGCGACTGGTGCCCTCCATAACGAAGATTGAAGAACAACTTGGGTGGTCCCCCTCCCCAATTCCCCAACACTGTTCCCCTCCCCTAATTCCCCAATAAAATCTTAAACAAAAACAAAAACAAAACTAGGTGCTGGTGGGTCTAATGGTGTGTTCATCAAATGAGTAGTTTCTGTTAGTATTTGTGGTGGTGGATGTAGTCTCCAATCTAATTCACCTGCTGATAATTTGTTGTCTTTGAAAAAGAAGTTTTCAGGTGTTAAATATTGTGATTGTGGTGTGAGCCAAAGATCAAAGAGTGAGTTTCCTGTGCATGTATGGATGCAAAAGTTGCCAAATGTAGGAAAATTTGGGAATCCTATAAGCCCATATGTGTACCATGTTATATTCTTATTCTGTGTGATAGTATAGCCTATCAGATATCCTAGTGGTCACTTAATGGTGGTTAGCATGGGAGAGAAATGGAATAGATGTTATGTGAGTTTAAGGATTGATGGTTTGGTTATAGTCTCAGTACTGGTAGCCCCACAGCCGACCTCAGTACTAACCTCAGTGCTAGTCTCAGTACCAATCTCAGTACTATCCTCATAATTCTCATAATCCTCATAATCATTATCCTCATCAGTGTTGCCTTCCCCTGGGTTCCACCAAAAGTTGTACATTAAATTAGTAAAACTTTTTTGTGACTCTATAATAAGCTGTATGCATGTATGTTTGTTTCCCAGCGTGTAAGGTTCAATAAGAGCTGTGTCTATGCTAGGTTGAAATGAAGTTGGTCCCTGGTGGATTTATCCATCTCCTGTTTTAAATTCTTCTAATGTTTCAGTATTGAGCAGATAACCGCTATTTGACTTGCCAGTAGGTTAAAATCCTTGTTAAAAGTGCCAAGGTTAGGGTCATAACATTCAGTCATGTCTCCCCTACATTTTCTACATTGGTATGGGTTATATGGGCAAATTCCATTCCCTGGCTGTATTCAGCCTCTGTAAGATAAGTCTTTCACATATATCAGGGTTCTGGTATAGAAAGCAAAAGGATCTTGATTCAGCCCACTTCTTATACGACTTAGCCTTATTAGCAAAAAGCAAGGCTATCAGGGTAATATTATGGTATAATATATATTCACTATATGCTCAAGCAATCCTGGGATTTTCAGATCCACTGTACTTAATTCTGTGGGAAGTTTAAAGGTTAAGTCCATAGGTGCTCTTATATTTTTTTGGTTGTGGTGGCAGTACTAGCAGTAATAGTAGCAGTGACAGCAGAAGTATCAGGAGCACTAGCACTAGTAACCTCTTCTCCGCTTTTAGGGTGGCAGGGAGCTATCAGGATTAGGACCATCCAGATATGAATCATCCATGACTTCCTGTAGCATCCCCAGAGCATGTACCCTGGGTGGTGGGAACTCTGGTCTGGCCACTGCCTCCTCATTATTCCTGTATCTCTGCCTTTTTATCACCAGCTTAGTTAAGCAACCCATATAGTAACACAAAAGCCAAGCAAAAGCTACATTCTGTTTTTCAGCCTGATATTTAACTAAAAGCTGAATTGAGTTGCACACCTGCTGAATTAGGTTTGTGCTCCCTTTGTAATTTTCTTGTTGGTGGTGAGGAGAGCAAGTCTTGCCTGTTGATCCAACTAGCTTCCTCCAAGGGAGCCCATCTAGAGGGTTTCAAGCAAGCACACAGTATAGATAATACACTGAGATTATCACCTGAATCAGTACAGTTCCTACTCTCACATAGTATAATGCCCAGTTAGCATAAGAGCAATGTAGCATATAACCATATATACCAGCAAGGTGATGATGGCACACAGGAATCTTGTAAGATTCTTTGTCTAGAAGTAATTAAGGGTTTTCTTATTAGTTTTTAATCTATTAGTCCCAGATTCCTTAATCCCGCATGTATGTCTTGGACTCCTTCTGCATTCCTATTGTTCCTAATGTGTAATATAATTCATTCCTATTGGGTTGTTTGCTATCCCAGGGCCATGTCTATGTATCCACTTTCTCCAAATCTCTTCTGTTTCCTGCTCTGTTTGTGAGATCATTTTTAGTAGAGTGCTAGGTCTATATTTCATATACTTGGAATCTCTCTAGTTCTCTCTTTTTTGTCTCTCATATTTACATCTCAGTACAATTGGTTCAAACAGTTCCTTCATAGCCAATTCCTGCAAAGTGTTATCCTGTAGGGTCTTCACATATTTTCCCCATAATCCTATGGTGTAATTTTCCCATATTTCCTTTGGTATATTATCTTTCCATCCTCCTAGATATCCTGGCATCCTACATTCATTTATTTGCCTTACTATGCAAGCCAAGTGCAAAGAACATGTTCTTTCTGTAATCTTTCAAATTCATAAGACTTAGTGTTACTCCAGGCCATGCATAGTTTTGTACATAGGCAACAATTGTTCCATTCACATGTTCTGTGTCCTAATCTAGACAGTTTTGTAAAAAGTTTCTGACAGTATCTGACTAAAGGATGCAAAAGGATGCACCCAGGTGACGGATCTTTTCTATTTATGCCAGTTATTTGCCTCTTTCTGCCTCTCCTCATATTTTGCCTTTAGATACTCAAATATGGAGAAATATTAATAGATTAAGGTTGATGACAAGTTACAATAAATACTAAAGCAAAAACAACTCTATTAGCACTGAAGGAAAACACAAATTGATAATAGTAATATATAACAGCGCAGTTACTGCACTGAAAGAAATTATCTTAAATGGTGAGAGCTGATTTGTTTTGTGTATCTGTAATGTTCCTCTTCCTCCCGTGTTCCAATGGGTATTTCCACCTCCATTAGCTGTTATTTCCTGTGGAAATAGAGTATTTTTATGATTTTTAACTGCCACCTTATAGGGTAATTTTGGTGTTTTATCATCCCTTTTATCTTCCTCCACTTCTGGAGTTTTGTTTGTCCATGTAGTATGTGGAGGAGGTCTTGCCAGTCTTTCTGATTTAGATTAAACATTGCTAAGTCTAATGCTTGCTGTAAATTTGACTGCTGTTCTATTAACCCTAATTCTCTTTTTATTAAGACATTTAGACTCTCTGTATTACCTGAGGCAGTGGAGTTGTATGCCATATGGTAGTTCCATTGAATTTCTAATTCTTCAGCTAGCCCTTTTATGCCTTTTGCAGTAAAATGTGACCCTTGGTCACTCTCTGGTTTTTGGAGGTCTATAGTGGCTACTCCATCTCATAATTGCTTTCTGAGCTGCTTTGGTTGTAGGATGGTGGCAAGCTAGTGCCATTCCTATTCTCGAACATTTGCCTATCATAGTACACCCATTCTTCTGATTGTAACATAGTGTCATTGGTCCTATGAAACCTATTGGAATTATGAAATTAAAAGTATCAGGTTTGTAGATATCAATTGGTTCTCTAAATCTAAATTTATCTGAATACATTTTACATTTTTCACAGCTTCTTAGTGCATTTTTTTTTAAAGATTTTATTGGGAAATTGGGGGAGGGGAACAGCGCTGGGGAATTGGGGGAAGGGGAACAGCGCTGGGGAATCGGGGGAAGGGGAACAGACAATTGCTGTTGTTTTGTTCTTCAGTCTAGTTGTGGAGGTCGTTGCCTTACTGGCCCATGTTGGTATTATCATTGTGCTCTTCCCGGGTGAGGCATCTCTTGGCATCTCACGGCTGCTCTTGGCATCTCACACCAGCTGCCAGCTGCTCACGCTGGCTGCCAGCCATACATGGTAGCTTACGGCAGCCCACAGTAGCAGGGGCTGCAGCCTTTGCCTTCGCCGGCGACTCATGGCAGCCCAGCTCCAGGTCGAGCTGTTGTTCACCATCTTAGCTGTAGAGGGCGCAGTGTCACTGGACCACATGTGGGATCCGAACCAGGGCCCTGCTGCTCAGAGCTGGTGTCCCAAGCCAGCTCCCAACCAACGCGCCACTCGGCCTGCCCTCTTAGTGCATTTTTAATCTTATGCCACGTTACCCTCTGGTTCCTTTTACAGAACCATAAATATATACTATGTGTCCCTGCATGTCCCAATTAATTATGTACGTCTCTTACCATCTCCCCAGAGATTTCTGCCTCCACTTCGGTGGCATGATTTTGTAAGTTTTTCCCTCTTTTAAAATGCATAATTTTGGTATCTGACCTATTTCTTCTTCTATTTTATGCTTGGCCAAGTATACCTCATAGTCCTTACATTTCAAAGGATCTTCTCTCTCTTTTCTGTTTTAGCGCCTGTTCTTCTTCCTCCTTTTTTCCTTTCCATTCCATCTTATAATCCCTATATTTTCCTGGTAGCCTGATTTCTCTGCAGGGTCTTTCCCTTAAAGGCTCTTCACATGCCTTCTCTCTTTTTTTTTTTTTAAAGATTTTTATTGGGGAATTGGGGGATGGGAACAGTGCTGGGTAATTGGGGAAGGGGAACAGACAAGTTGCTGTCTTTTTGTTCTTCAGTCTAGTTGTGGAGGATGTTGCTTCACTCGCTCACGCTGGCTGCTGGCTACACACGGTAGC
>NW_017732269.1:125164-128285 GCF_001890085.2 Hipposideros armiger
GTAATTGGGGAAGGGGAACAGACAAGTTGCTGTCTTTTTGTTCTTCAGTCTAGTTGTGGAGGATGTTGCTTCACTGGCCCAAGTTGGCACTATCATTGCGCTCTTTCTGGGCGAGGCAGATCAGTCGCAGGCCTCTGGACGGCCGCTCACGGCGGCTTGAGGGTCGCTCACGCTGGCTGCTGGCTACACACGGTAGCCCATGGCAACCCACTGCAGCAGGGCCTGCAGCCTATGCCGTCGCTGGCGAGTCACGGCAACCCAGCTCCAGGTTGAGCTGTTGTTCAGCATCTTAGCTGTAGAGGGCAGCGTCACTGGCCCTCATATTGGGATCCGAACTGGGGCCCTCTGGTGTCCCAAGCCAGTTCTTAACCAACGCGCCACTCGGCTGGCCCCCTTTTCTCTTTTAGTTCATCTACAATGTTACTCTAGTGTTCTTCTGGTGTGTTTCCTTTTTGTTGTGCTGATACATGTGTAACTAGGATCTTAATTTTATCAGATAGTCTAATTCAATCCAGTAATCCTGGATCATATCTCTTTCCCATTAATCTTATAATTTGTTCTTTTCCATTTTTGTGACCAAATGGCAATGCCATTTGCCACTGCCCATGAAGCTGTAAACATTGATGGATTTGTGATTTTCTTTGATTGAGTGTCTGACTGCCAGCATGTTGTGCTGATTTTAAATTACCTGACTCCCTTATAATGGTATTGTCTGCTGGACGAGGAGCTGCTGCTGTCCATGCAGTTACACCTTTGTCAACTGTGACTGAGCTGTCAGTAAACCAAATGTTATATAAGACGGGAGATCAGGATGAGCCCCATTTTCCTATTGCGACCTGGATTTTCTTCTCCCTTGGACCAAGGTCTGGCAAGTCTATCTCTGCCTTATGTACTTCCTCTGTGAGGAAGCCAGGTTGCCCTTTTGTGGTCATATCCCTTTCCTGGATATACCACTCCCAGGTCAGCAACCATTGGTCATACTGCACTCCTGCCTCTTCTTCTGGCATGAGTTTCATTCAGTACAATGTAGGGATGCTCATTCTTACTATAATTTTAGTGCTGCCCATCAGAGGCTTAGTTGCTTTTGATGCATCACGTAATAGCCAAATCTATTTTTCAAAGTTTGTTTATTTAATTGGTGAATAAGGGAATTTTTTGGTCTAGAAACCATATGGCTATAACAATTTTTAACTTATCTTTTTTTTTGTTCGTAAAGTTCGTGTGCTGTGATCACCTGATTGTTCTATATCTAGTCTTAAATCATCTCTGATGTGGGATAATTAAGTTTTTGGAAAGTAATTAAATAGTCCTTAAACTGTTGCATGCTTTTTCCTGTTCATCTGTCCATTGAAAATTTTCTGCCTTTCTGGTTATTTTGTACAATGGGGCTAGTAAGGCTCCCATGTAGGGTATGTGTTGTCTCCAATACCCAACCAGTCCTATCAGCCTTTGTGCAGCTGCTTTATCTGTTGGTGCCTTTAAATTAAGGATTTTGTCTATTGCTGTTTAAGGAAACTTATCTTCCTTCAGAGGACCATGTAATTCCTAAACATTTTGTAGAGGTATCCTGTTCTGTTGTTTTTTCTGAGTTTATTGTCCATCCCTTATTTCTAAGTTCTGGTATTAGTTGTTCTTTTTCTTTTTGTAGGATTTGTTTATCATCATGCATCATAATAATGTCATTAATGTAGGATATGATAAGAAAAGTAAATTTGGTATTATCAATTTGTGATGATAAAAGTGTATGTGTTTTCACAAGTCTATTAAGGTATCCTTGTGGAGGTCTGTTAAATTGATATTGTGTGGCTTCCCATGTAAAGGGGTTGTAGTTTTTGCTTTCCTCTGAAATGGGAATGGCAAAGAACATATTAGACATGTCTATAGTGACAAAGTATTTTTTGTTTCTACTAGTGATTTTGTTAATTACTTCTTCTGCATCTGGCAAAGCACCTGGCATCTTAGGGCTATGTTTACTTAAATTTCTATAATCAGTAGTAAAGCTGTATTAGCCGTTGGGTTTTAGGACCAATCATACCCGACTGTTATATAAGTGCGATCTTTCTTTGCTTATGATACCCTCTTTTTGTAGTTCCCAAATTTTGTTATTTCATTGTGTCCCCCTTTAAGAGGGTATTTTGGTAAATGTATGTTGAAAGGGTTTGAATAATTCTGTTGGATCAATCTTAACAGCTGCTAAATGTACCTTAAAAGCCTTTAACCTGTTGAAAGGTATATGTTGTTTGAATAAAAGAGGAATTAAATCCATTCTCAAAATATTTTCTATATCAGGAGAGGTATATATATATTGTACAAGTCAGAGGTGTATTATTGTAGTTTAACATTATCATTTTATCTTTATATGCTAATATTATTTTTGCTTCTAATCCTTCTATATTAATAGTATTGGAAGCCTGCATATTTCTATTATCTATTTTTCTAAGCATGTTTATTTGGAATCCCATATCTAATAAAAATTATTCTATTCTAGGTACTTTATGCATCTCTATATACAATTTAATACATGGTATATTGTGTGATCTGCTATCTAATTTTATCAGTGCCACCCAGGAGCTTGCCTGTTTTTTGTAAAGACTTTTTGAATGAAGTTCCTCACATTATTTCTTTGCTGTTGGAAATTGGGCAACCGCCATCTGGATGTCTGTCTGGGGTGGTCAGTAAGCCTGCCTGGGTCTAGTTTGCTGCCTGGGCTGATAAGCAGATTTGGGTCAGAAATGTGGCCTTGAATGCTGATAGTCAGGTCTTGCTAAAAGCCTTGCCTCATCTGAAATCCCTGTTTTTGCTGAAAGTTTTGCCCTAGCTGGTAGCCTTGCCTTTGCTGGCCTATCTGTGGCTGCCACTCCCTAGACTCTCTTGGATTAATTGCCTTTGGTTTAAGAATTTTTGCATTAAAAGTGAATTTTTGTACTCCATGTAATTCATCTGCCAATCTGTAAACCTTAATTATGTCTTCTATGGTTTGTGCCTGTGCAATGACATTTTTTTTTTTTAAAGATTTTTATTGGGGAATTGCAGGGATGGGAACAGTGCTGGGGGATTGGGGAAGGGGAACAGACAAGTTGCTGTCCTTTTGTTCTTCAATCTAGTTGTGGAGGACGTTGCT
>NW_017732269.1:129420-133383 GCF_001890085.2 Hipposideros armiger
GGCAGTGTCACCGGCCCTCATATGTGGGATCCGAACCGGGGCCCTCTGGCATCCCAAGCGAGTTCTTAACCATCGCTCCACTCGGCCGGCCCCCTTCTTCTATTCTTTATGGGGTCCCTTGAACGTGGTTATAGCCTTTCATATTGTTCCTGGTAATTACCGGCCTTGCCCTGTAAATTTGGTCTGTGTCCCATGGAATGTAATAATGTCCTGGATTCTCTGGGTGTGGATCCTTAGGCTTAACATCATCATCAGAGGTGACTGTTAAGGAGTCTTGCAGATCTGCTTCTGCTTGCAAGTCTCCTGGCCAGGGGGTTTCCTTTATTCCTGTCACTATCTACTTGTGACCGGGATTGCAGAAGCAATGCAGCTATTTCCTGCTTAGGCACCCTCATTATTAGAGGTTCTAGATTCCTTGGGTTTTTGAAGTCTGTCCGTACATCCTCGGGGGTTTGTATGGAAAATCTCTTCCAGACTTACCTCTGTAGGATACTATGGTGGGTCCTGAGTACAGTTTTTGGACATCTCCTCACCCTCAGTGTTTTCTTAAATTTGTTTGCTGGTGCTAGCATTTTCTACAGTAAGGTATAGGCCAGTTTATACCAGAATTTAGTCTGCCACAGTAGAAATTCCCACTTTTATTAGAGTAAAAATTCTGCCTCAATTTTTCCTCACACAATTCAGCTTTTTCAAATGCTATTTTTTTAAGTATTTTGCCATATAATTCTGGCGTGGCCACATTCATTTAATTTAAAATTTTTTGAATTAGAATTTGAAAATAAAAAATTTGGAATTTAGAAATTAGAATTTAGACAAGCCGACTACGCCAAATGCCAACTACACCAAATGTCACAAGCATCTGCTAGGCTCAAAAACCATACTGCAGTCTCTTCCTGCAAGTCAGAGGGACTAACCCCCAAGAGACTTTCAGACCCCCAGGATCTACCTGGCATTAACTGAGGCCTCTGTAGTAGCCATGGCTTCAAGTGAGAATTAAGGCAAACACACAGGTCTAGTGTCTTTCAATATGCTCATTTATTTACACAGAAAATGCAATGGGAGGAATAGCCTCCCTAACATCAATATCACACAATATAATCATAGCAATATGGCCATCAACAAAGCAATAACAATTTAGTAAAGTATTTTGATAACAAATCAGTCCCAGAGAAAAATCAGAATCCGGTGTGCATGGCTGGTCCGGGAGATCGGTCTGGCAGAGGGTCAGTCTGAGTCCGATGGAGCAAGCAGGTTTTTGGAGCCGAGGAGCAGCGAAGTCACTTCTCAGTTGGGACCGGCTCTCTGAGCTGCAAAAGTCCTCAGTTCTTAAGCAGTTCTGAGTGCCTTTCTGGCGACCCTGGCTTCATCCTATCTTCAGTAGCAGACCTTCAGGGTGTAACTGGTTACACCCAATTACCAGGGCAGCCGGGAGGTGGCTCCCTGGGCGTTGTCTGCTAAGTTCTTTGCACATGTCTTGCTTATTCAATACAGAGTCATTCTTGCTCACACAAAACTCATTCTAACAGCTTCCAGGGGCGCTCTATACAGAGCCCAAGAGTAACTTCAAAGCTCAGGCACTTTGCTTAACTGAACAAGAAGGAGAGAAAGGGTCTAGAACAGTTATGTACCTATTGTCTCAAGCTTGCAGGCTGCTTGAAAGCAGAAACTACCTTTTTTTCAGTTGAGACTAATTTGACATAGGTGCAAAGAGAATGAGATTTTCCTGAGCTGACTGAACAAGAGTTGGTAGAAAATGAGGAGGTGTTCTAAAGAAAATGTTACCATGAATGTTGATGGGATCTTGATGGTACAGGAAACTGTGACTGGTAAAAAGGAGAGGGAGGGAAGCAGCTGAATATGTACCTCCTCATGCTCAGGTATAAATATATTACAGACTCGTGTTACTCTAGGGGCACTCAATGGATTGGAAGCATTTGCATCTCTTGGGAGTTGGATAGAAATACAGATTTCAGCCTCATCCTGACCTACTAAGTCAGAATCTGCACTTTATCAAGACGCTGACACTATTTTATGCATCTTTGAAAATTTGAGAAGTGCTGTACCATATTGTGGGGAAAAATTATTTTTCTACTGGCCATAAGAGGTTATTATTAGCCCCGGGGTAGTATGTAGACTATTCAGGTAATGTGAGCCTCCTCAGTGATCAAGTTGGGAAAGTCGCAAGAGTCCAAATTGTGGAAGACTTTAAGTGTTAGTCCTGGGTGTTTGGCTTTAATGTGAAGTTTCTTTTCACTTTTGTGAAAAAAGGAAGGAGAAGGAAGATTGGGACCTGTGTACCAAGTTGCTTTTGTTTTTTATTGTGGTGAAATACCATAAGTTTTGCCATTTTAACATTTTTAAATGTACAGCTCAGTGATGTTACATACATTCATAATGTGCAGTTATTACCACCGTCCATCTCCATAACTCTTTTCATCTTGTGAAACTGAAACTGTACTCACTAAACAAAAACTTCGTATTCCCCACTCCCCTTAGCCTCTGGCAACCACTATTCTACTTTCTCTGAATTTAACTTAGCTTCTAGGCACCTCATATAAATGGCATCATACATATTTGTCTTTGTGTGACTGGCTTCTTACACTTAGCTTAATATCCTCAGAGTTCATCCATATTATAGCATATTGCAGAATTTCCTTCCTTTTTTAGGCTGAATAATATTCCATTATATTTTGCTTACCCATTCATCTGTTGATGGATGCTTGGGTTGGCTCCAATGTTGTAGCTATTGTGATTAATGCTGATAAGAATATGGGTGTAAAAATACCCGAGACCCTGCGTTCAATTCTTTTGGATATACCAAGAAGTGGAAATGCTGGATCATATGGTAATTCTATTTTTAACTTTTTGAGGAACCCCATACTGATTTCACAGTGTTTGTACCATTTTACATTCCCACCAATAGTCCACGAGGGTTACTGATTCTCCACATCCTCACCAACACTTTGTTTTCTGTGCTATCTCACTGTAGTTTTTGTTTTGCATTTCCCTAATGATTAGTGATGTAGAGCATCTCTTCACGTGCTTATTGGCCATTTGTATATCTTCTTTGGAGAAATGTTTGTTCGTACCCTTTGCTCATTTTTGAATCAGGTTGTTTGACTTTTTTGTTGTTGAGTTTTAGGAGTTGTTATGTATTTTGGATATTAATATCTTAACAGATATACTCTGTTTCCCCGAAAATAAGACCTAGCCAGAAAATAAGCCCTCACGTGATTTTAGGTACCAAAAATATGGCACCTTGGCATACTGAATATCTTAAACTGAAGGAGGTTGTGGAAAAGGCACCCTTCTCCCTGAAACAGGTCATAACACCCTCATGTGAGGGGTGCGTGCCCTCCCTATCCTGGAGGAATCATGCTAAGGCTTAGTCCCCGGCTAGGTCTTACTTTTGGTGAAACACAGTATAATTAGCAATTACTGTGTTTCCCCATGTATAAGATGTACCCTTTTTCGAAAAATTTAGGGTCTAAAAACTGGGTGTGTCTTATACAGTGGTTGTAGATTTTTTTACTTGCATTTCCTGCTGAGGACGAGGCAATATATGAAGACAGTGATTCGTAATCAGACACAGATGAGGACAAGCTAATGGTTGGGAGTTTTGACAGTGATGAGGAGTTGTATGAATTTTATGATGAATAAAACCTGAGTTCAATAACTTTATGTAATACATTTTTTTTCAAATTTCGGGCCCCAAAATTAAGGTGTGTCTTATACATGGGAGTGTCTTATACATGGGGAAATACGGTATTTTCTCCCATTCTTTGGGTTGCCTTTTTTTTTTCTTAAGATTTTATATTGGGGAATTGGGGAAGGGAATATTGTGTTTTTTCCAGGACCCATCAACTCCAAGTCAAGTTGTTGTCCTTTAATCTTAGTTGTGGAGGGTGCAGCTTAGCTCCAAGTCCAGTCACCACTTTCAATCTAGTTGCGGGGGTAGGGCGG
>NW_017732269.1:138598-145687 GCF_001890085.2 Hipposideros armiger
GCGCCACTCGGCCAGCCCTCCTGTTTCTTTTTATGCCTTGTGATTTTTTGTTGTTGTTGTTGAACACTGGACATTGTAATCTAATAATGTTGTAACTCTGGAAATCAGATTCCCCCACTTTCCCCAGGGTTTGCTGTTTTGTTATTGTTTTGGGGTGTTTTGTTTTTCGTGATTGTTGTAGAGTTCCAAGGATCAGCCTGAGGTGCAAACTTAATGTCTTCTTATGTTTTTTTTCGTGAGCCTTCCTGGGGCATGCACAGTCACTTTCTTATTTTTCCCATATAGTCAGTTGATTTTGAATGTCCTAGTCTTTATTATCTGGTTCCTGGAAGGGGATAAAGCCAAAAATGAAAGGAAAGAAGAGCTATGGCTTTTCAAATCTTCTAGAAGTCATGTCAGCTGGAGGGGAGGGGCTTGCAACCCTGTGGGAGGTGCAGCAATAATGGCTGCCTTTCTCTTTGACTGCACCTCTGTGATCAGAAGCAGCAGCTGGAGCAGATACAAGGCATTGGGGCACTGAGTCCTTTTGTTTCACCCTGGCTTCCCTAAGTTCTGCAAGCTGCTCCAGGAACGTGCACAGCTGCCTCCTATGTGATTGTAATTAGGGGTGGGCGGCTACTGTGCTAAGAGCTAAAATTGACCACAATTTATTTATTTTATTTTATTTATTTTTTTCATGCAGGAGTCAAACCGGCAACCTTGCTGTTAAGAGTGCATGCTCTATCCACTGAGCCATCTGGGCAGCAGCTCAGCTCAAGGTGCCGAGTTCAGTCTCAGCCGCAGGTGGGCATAGCCCACCTTGAACAGGCAATCTTATCGTTAGTAGCACATGCTCTCACCGGCTGAGCAATCCTGCCACCTGTTGGCAGCTCAGCTTGGGCGCAGCTTGGGCGAAACTCAATGGCCCTTGTGGGAATCAAACCAGCGACGCTGTTGCTCAGAGCTCGTGCTCTTAAGCAAACTCTTAACCAACTGAGTCACTTGGCCGGCCCTTGACCACAATTTATATTCAAGCCTTCCCTTGGAAGTTGCAAGCCTTCAGCAGATTCCAGAGTTCCAAAACAGTTATACAGATTCTGCCAGTGCAATTGTTGTCTAGGTGGGGACCTGGATTCCTGGTGCTTTCTACTCCATCTTCTCAGAATGCTAGCTCATTTGACTTAAATTCAAGTTTCATGTAGATTGGTTTTAAAAGAGACATGTTTCTTGTGAACCTCTACTTTTGACCAAAAAAATTTTATGCTAGTTAGACAAATTTATAAATAATACATAAAACTACAAAACCAATAAAATTCATGACCTCACATCATTGAAACTAACATCATTAATTGAAATGGACCAATGATATGTTGTTTAAAGTAAATCACTGCTATGAATGAGAATATGCAGGTTGTCTTTTTTTTGTGGTAAAATATACATAACATAAAATTTACCATTTTAAACCTTTTAAGTGTGGAGTTCAGTGGCATTAAGTACTTTCACATTGTCATACAATCATCACTACTATCCTTCTCTAGAACTTTTTCAGTGTCCCAAAGTAAAACTCTACCCATTAAACAATAACTCCTTCAATGTGATAACTTAGTTCTCTTATCACTTTGCTCTTTTGGAAATACCTTGACATTTCATTCATAGTTCGCAATGATATTATTTGCTATTCACTGGGCAGGAACTCATCATTTATATACAAAGATTCCATCTCTCCTTTTTTTTTTTAAATTGGGGAATTGGGGGGATGGGAACAGTGCTGGGGAATTGGGGGAAGGAGAACAGACAAGTTGCTGTCCTTTTGTTCTTCAGTCTAGTTGTGGAGGACGTTGCTTCACTGGCCCAAGTTGNTGGAACAAGCAACCTTGTTGTTAGGAGCATGTGCTCTCACCAGCTGAGCCTTCCTGTCACCTTTTTGCAGCTCAGTGGCAGCTCAGCTCAGGCGCAGCTCACTGGCCCATGTGAGAATCGAACCGGCGACCCTCTTGCTCAGAGCTTGCACTCTAACCAACTGAGCCACCTGGCCGGCCCCTTTGGGGTGCCTTTTTACTCTGTTGGTAGTGTCTTTTGATATAGTTTTTTTTTAATGCAGTCCAATTTGTCTGTTGTTCTTTTGTTACCTGTGTCTTTGCTTTCACATCTAATAAAACATTGGCAAATCCAATATTATAAAGATTTTGTCCTATGTTTTATCCCAAGAGTTTTTATTGTTTTAGGTCTTACATTTAGACCTTTCATCCAGTTTAAGTTAATTTTTGTATGCGATTTTAGGTAAGGGTCCAACTTCATTCTTTTGCTTGTGGATATCTAGTTTTCCCCACCACCATTGAATGGTATTGGCACACTTGTCAAAAATCATTTAACTATATATGCAAGGGTTTATATCTGGTCTACTTTATATGTCTGCCTATATGCCAGTGCCACACTATTTTGTTTACTGTGGCTTTGAGGAAAGTTTTGAAACAGGAAGTGTGAGTCTTCTAGTTTTGTTAGTTTTCAAGATTGTTTTGGCTATTGAGGATCACTTGAGAGTCCATATAAATTTTAGGATGGGCTTTTTAATTCTTGTAAAAAATTTCATTGGTATTTTGGAAGGGATTGCATTGAATATGTAGATCGCCTTGGGTAATATTGACATTTTAATAATAGTGACTCTTCCAATCCATGAAGATGAGATGTGTTTCGATTTATTTATGTCTTCTTTAATGTCTTTCAGTGATATTTTGTAGTTTTTATTGTACAAGTCTTTTACCTTTTAAGGTGAGTTAATTCCTGAGTATTATATTCTTTTCAATGCTATTGTTTACAATATTGTTTCAATGGAATTGTTTTTGTAATTTCCTTTTCAGGTTGTTTATTGTTGGTGTATAGAAATGCATCTAATTTGTGTTTGGCTATTTTTGCTGAATTCATTTATTCTAAATTTTTTATTTATTTTTATTTTTTTGGTGTGGAATCGTTAGGGTTTTCTATATATAAGGTCATATCAATAGCAAACAGATAATTTTACTTCTTTCTTTCTGATTTGAATGCCTTTTATTCCTTTTTCTTGTTTAACTGCTCTAGCTTGGAGTTCTAATACCAGTTGAATAAACTTGTCTTGAAAGTGGGCATCCTTGTCTTGTTTATGATCTTACAGGAAAAGCTTTCAGCTTTTCACCATTGAGTATGATGTTAGCTCTGTGCTTGTCATATATGGCCTTTATTATTTTGAGGTATGTTCCCTCTATACCCAGTTTGTTGAAAGTTTCTATCATAAATAGATGTTGAATTTTATTAAATGCTTTTTCTGCATCTATTGAGATGATCATATGATTTTTATCCTTCATTTTGTTAATGTGGTATACAATTTTGATTTGCAGATTTTTATTCATCCTTGCATGAATAAAAATCTACTGGACTAAATCTACTTATTTATAGTGTATGATCCTTTTAATGTGGGTTTGCTAATATGTTGTTGAGAATTTTTGCATCTATATTCATCAGGGATGTTGGGCTGTAATTTTCATTTCTTGTAGTGTCTATGTGTGGTTTTGTTCTCTCCTCTTCTGTCTTTGGAAGTGTGAGAAGGATTGGTATCACTTTTTCTTTAAATGTTTGGTAGAATTCACCAATGAATCTATCTGGTTCTGGATTTTTGTTTGTAGGTAGGTTTTTGATTGCTGATTCAATTTTCTTATTAGTAATTGGTCCACTCAGATTTTTTATTTCTTTATGATTCAGTGTTGGTAGTTGTATGTTTCTAGGAATTTTTCCATTTCTTCTAGGTTGTCCAAGTAGGTATATAATTTTTTAATATATTTTTTACATATTTTTTCTCTTCCAGCAGTTTGAATATATCGTACCACTCCCTTCTTGCCTGCATTGTTTCTACTGAACAATCTGCTCATAGTCTTGCATGTAACAAGTTGTTCTTCTCTTTCAGTCTTAAAGGAGTGGCCTCCTGTAGTAGCTGAACCTTATTGTTCAATGCTGCCCTTGGTCTTTTTGTCTCTCAAACCATTGTGATTGTCCAAGCAGACTACATTCTTACTGGCTCCCGGTAGTTAGGGTATGGTATGTTAAGGCTTGTCAGTGTCCCAAAGGAGATTTCAGTCATCACCTAGATTCAGGCTGATTGGAAATGAGACCCCTAAGCAGCAGCTTTTAAAGTATGCAAATATACCTCTTTCAGGGAAGCCTGGGTAATGGGCATTTCTGTTTCCTCCCTCTGCATGGAGTCTTGGTGTGATAGCCAGGTAAGAAGTGTTTCTTTGCTGTTTTCCTATTGAACCTGTGATCACAAGCCCCACTGGCCACCAGAGCCAGGTTTCATGGGATGTGTTCTCTGGGTGGCACCCACAACAGCTGGGGTGCCAGAGGTATACCCAAGCTCCTTTCTTGGAGACACTGATGTCTTCCTGCTACTCAGGCTTCAGCTGTGAAGGTAAGCTAATATGCCTGTGTCACAGAAAGACTGAAGTGTGTTTCATTCTGCTGTCTCTGCGCTGTGCCTGGGCAGGCATTTAGTAAAGAACTGTTGCTCCGTTTGTTACAGTCCTACGGGACTTGTGATTGTAAATTCTGCTAGCTAACAGAGCCAGGCGATCATGAGGTGTTCCCTGGGTGGCAGCCACAAAATCTGGGTGCCTGAAGAGTGTACAAGCTCCTTTCCAGGAGATACTGGTGATTTGGGTCAAAGCAGCCGGAGAGTGCAAAGTTGGTGTCCACCAGCCTTTGCCTTTGGAGATTATTTCAGGTGGCTCCTAGATGTGTGTTAGGTTAGAAGCCTGCCCTTCAGGCTGAAGCTTTAAGACAACAAAATAGGACTCTTTCACAGAAAGGCTGGATGCTTTTCTGTGGATTGCTTCTATGCTGGGGCCTGGGGTGTGTGAGTCTTCATTTGTGAGCCCTATAAGAACTGTTTCTTAGTTGACTGTAGCCTTGTGGGTCTCATGGACACAAACCCTATTGGCTTTCAAAGCTAGTTGTTTTGGGGACTCATCTCTCACATGCTGGTCCTAAAAGTTAGGGTGCTGGCTATGGTGTTCAAATCTTTGCCCCTCAGGGAGCAGCTCAGGGTTGTTAGTTCCCTCTTGATAATGAGCCACCATGCCAGGGGTGGTGTTTATAGTGGGATTGTGCCTCAGCCTCTCCTATCCGTTTTGATATGGATTTTTTTTATATATCATTTGTTCAATGTATAGGAGTTGCTTAGCTAGTTTTGGGGTTTCTTTCAGAGGAAGTTGTTCCAGATGGAGGTGGATGTTTAGTGTGTTAGTGGAAGGAGATGAGTTCAAGATCTTCTTATGTCCCCATCTTGAGCTGGAACCGCAACTGTTACTGTAGAACTGTTTGCTCTTTGTTTTTTATATGCCCTTAAGCATTTTTGTTCTCATTTCCTACATTTCTATCTCATATTGGGTAGTTGGAGTGAATTGTTAAAATATTTTCTCATTTTCTTTTGTATATATTCTATAGCTATTTTGTTTATGGTTACCAGAGGGATTACATTTAATGTCCTAAAGTTATAGTGGTAATTTGAATTTACACCATCCTAATTTCAATAATATACAAAATCTCTCCCTGTTTGCACCTCTATCCCCACCTTTTTTCGTCTTCAATGTCACAAAATTATATCCTTATTCATTGTGTGGCCCCAAACATAAACTAATAATTCTCTTAAATGCATTTGTGTCTTAAATTTTGTAGAAAACAAGATTTGGAGTTACAAATGAAAGTTACAATAATAGTAGCTTTAGGTTAATAACTTTTGAAATGTTAATCTCTTAATCACATAGAAAACAAAAAATGCAGCTACAAACCAGTATTACAATAATACTGTTTATAATTGTTCATGTATTATCCTGATTATAATCTTTATTTCTCTGTATGCCTTCAAGATACTGTCTAGTTTATTTTTATTTCACCTCACAGAACTCCCTTGAGCATTTCTTGCAGAGCATGTCTAGTGGTAACATAACAAAGTCCCTCAGCTTTTATTTGGAAATGTCTTAATTTCTTCTTCACTTTTGAAAGACAGTTTTGCCAGATACAGGATTGTTGGTTAATGGTTTTTTATTTTAGCATGTTAAGTATAGCAGCCCACTGTCTTCTGGCCTCCAAAATTTCTGATGAGAAATCTGCTCATACCTTGTGTGTGATGATTTGCTTCTCTCTTTCTTCTTTTAAGATTTCTTCTTGGCTTTTGAATTTGATTATGTCTTGGTGTGAGTCTCTGAGTTCATTGTACTTGGAGTTTGTTGAGCTTCTTTTATGTTTGTGTTCATGTACTTTATCAAATTTGGGAAGCTTCAGCCATTATTTCTTCTAATATTTTTTCTGTCCCTTTTCTCTCTCTCTTCTTCTTCTTCTGGGTCTCCCACAATGCATATGTTAGTCTTTTTGATGGTATCCCACAGGTCCTTAGGCTCTGTTCACTTCTATCTTTTTACTTTCTCTTCTTTAGCTTTGATAATTTCCATTGTCTTGTCTTCAAGTTCACCAATTTCTTTGGCCTGCCCAAATCTGCATTTGAATCTCTCTAGTGAAGTTTTCATTTCAGTTATTGTACTTTTCAGCTCCAGGATTTCTTTATGTTTTCTTTTTAGGCTTTTATTTTTTAAATCTTTTTATTGATGTTTCCATTTTGTTCACACATCATTTTCTTAATTTTCTCCACATCTTCCTTTATTACTTTGAGCATCTTTAAGACCATTTTAGAATATTTGTCTAGTATATTTGTCATTAAGTCTTTCTCTGGGGCAAATTCTGTTGAATTATTTTTTCCTTTGAATGGGCTATATACTTTCCTGTTTCTTTTTTTTTTTTTTTAAGATTTTTTTTTTTAAAATTGGGGAATTGGGGGATGGGAACAGTGCTGGGGAATTGGGGGAAGGGGAATAGACAAGTTGCTGTTATTTTGTTCTTCAGTCTAGTTGTGGAGGACGTTGCTTCACTGGCCCAAGTTGGCACCATCATTGCGCTCTTTCCAGATGAGGCACATCAGTAGCCGGCTTCTGGACTGCCGCTCACTGAGGCTGCTGGCCGCTCACGCTGGCTGCTGGCTACATACGGCAGCCTGTGGCAACCCACCGCCACAGGGGCCGCAGCCCACGCCGT
>NW_017732269.1:147782-172576 GCF_001890085.2 Hipposideros armiger
CTGCAGCCTACGCCGTTGCCGGCGACTCACGGCAGCCCAGCTCCAGGTTGAGCTGTTGTTCAGCATCTTAGCTGTGGAGGGCAGTATCACTGGCCCTCATATGTGGGATCCGAACCGGGGCCCTCTAGCGTTCCAAGCCAGTTCTTAACCATCGCGCCACTCGGCCGGCCCGATCTCTCCTTTTTTCATTAGCTTTCTATATTTAAAGTAACTTTTTGTATTAATCATGATGGCAAATACAAAAGAGCATATGGTAGTCTCAGAATATATGAGGTGTGATCAAACAATAGGGTGAATGTTTAAATAAAAAAAATTTATTATAGTAAAAGACACATTGCCATTAACCCCCCTCAAAGTACTTCCCCTTGCTCCAAACACACTTATCCCATCATTTTTGCCACTTTCTGAAGCAGTTCTGGAAGTCCTCTTAGTGTCTTTCGTTGCGCTGTTATGACTGCCTCAATGTCCTGAATCATTTTGACTTTGGGGAAGAACCAGAAGTCGCATGGTACCAGATGTGGTGAGTAAAGTGGATGAGGACACACCATAATGTTTTATTTGACAGAAATTGCCGTATACCAGAAGCGATGTGTGACACGGAACGTTGTCATGAGGGAAGATGATTTATGGCACACTTTAAGCATACCTTCTCTCAACCGTAGCTCACACCTGGCTGACTGCACCAAACAAGTAGAAACTTGTCATACACTGTTACTGAGGTTCAACGCACTGCTTCCCTTATTGAAGATCCCTGCCTTTCTATTGGATGGCACTCGGCAGCAGCATTCATTGTACCTGTTGATCACAATGGAAAGTCTTCGTGTCACACAGTGCTTCTAGTATGGCAATTTCTGTCAAAAATATTATGGTGTGTCCTCATCCACCTTATTCACTGGATCTGGCATAGAGCAACTTCTAGCTGTTCTCCAAAGTCAAAATGACCATGAAAGGTAAGTGTTTTGGATCGATTCAGGACAGCGAGTCAGCCACGACAGCACAAACTAAAGACACTCAGGAAAGAGGACTTCCAGAACTGCTTCAGAAAATGGCAAGAATGATGGGATAAGTGTGTTCGAAGCAAGGGGGTGTATTTTGAAGGAGATTAATAGCAATGTGTCTTTTACTATAATACATTGTTTAAAATTTAAACATTCACTGCAGTTTTTAATCACACCTCATACTTATATTAATATTTCAAATTAGCATTAAAACAAATTAAAATATTAATACAGACTTTGTATAAGTTTTGGACCTCCTCCATGAAGAATACAGTTAGGTTACTCCTTAGAGACATAGTATAAGGTCATAACAGCATAGACTAATGTGATTTAGGAATAGAAAAGGAGGGATAGCTATGTGAGGGAGCAGAAATTATGGCAGTAGATCCAGTTATAAAGGGAGTAATGGAGCCAAGGATGACTCCAAAGATACAGAGACTGATCTATAAAGCTACAAACTTTACCGTTAATAAAAGTAGGGTAATTTGAAGAAAAAAACATTTGGTGGGTCATCAAGCTAAATCTTTGCAGGAAGAAAAGATATTTGGTTAGAGGTGTGCTTTAGGATTTACTGGGATGGAGGAGCTGAGATGAATAATCGAGTATTTCTCTGAAATGAAAGAATGCATATTTAGGACAGCAGAGGCAAGACTGTTAGGGTTTTCTTCTAAGGTTGGAGGCAAAAAGCAGGGACAGTGTAGGGTCCAAGACGTAAAATGAGAATCGGGATAATCATGCCCCAGAATCCAAGGAAGGCATGTTTTAAGATGGCTGAAGTCAACAGAGTAGGATGTGGCAGAGTATGAGGGCAATAAAGTAAAATATCATTCAGTATGATTATTAGCTGAAATTTTACTTGTTTTCAAGGAAAGTACAGTTACATGTTCTCAATGAAGAATATCTGATTGCAGTGTTGTTTTGGGAGAGTATACTATGTTTTTTTTTTTTTAGTTCATGTCTTTTATTAAACCATATATAATTACTTGTCTTCTGGTTTGTTGAAGCAATAGGTCAGACAACATTTGCCACAATAATGTCTGTCAAAGTGGCTGGCCATAAAAACTCCGGCACCACATTCATCTGAAGGACACTCCCGACGAAGGCGGCTGATTTTGCCATTCTCGTCCACTTTATAGTATTTCAGGAGAGCCAGCTTAAGCTTCTTTCTCTTATGCTTGTTCTTCTTGGGAGTGGTGTAAGACTTCTTCTTCCTTTTCTTAGCACCACCACGAAGTCTCAACCCAAGATGAAGAGTGAACTCCTTTTGAATGTTGTAGTCAGACAAAGTACGTCCATCTTCCAGTTGCTTGCCAGCAAAGATCAGTCTTTGCTGATCAGGAGGAATTCCTTCCTTATTCTGGATCTTGGCCTTTACATTTTCTTTTGTATCCGAGGGTTCAACCTTGAGGGTGATGGTCTTCCCAGTAAGGGTTTTCACGAAAATCTGCATCTTGGCGGTGATTCCACCGCAGATCATGGATTGGAAAGCTACTATTTCTTATTCCTTTGGAATTTTTACCCCCTGTATTCTCAGATTTACTGAAAATCTCTCCCTTAATATAAAATGCTCTGTGATACTTGTTTTGGAAGTTAAAACTAGCTAATTTATTTTGTTTTTAATTTTATGACATCTTTTAAAATAATTGAAGATGTCTTGGGATATCAGACATTTAAGTTGGAACATTTTAAACTTTCCTACCTAAATGGATATTTTAATTCTGCAAAGTACTCCTGTTATAATTTATTTTACAGTTGTTTCCAATATGTAGAAATATGGTAGTATAATTTGGTTAGGTTTGTTTTATGTTGGAATTAAAGGTTGCAGTGTCACCGCGATGGTTTTGAATTGGTTTTAATAGGAAGACAATAAGAAGGACAAAGTGGGAATGGTTTGAAGAAATTTGTAGATATTAGATGATTTCTTCATTGGAATAATTATTTTCAATATTTGCTTTTCAGAAAATCATTTCAAGAAATATACCAATCAGATTCTGAAGGATGGGAATCATCAAAAGATCTGAGAAGTAATCTTGGACATCTAGAATCAGAACTTCTATTTCTAAGTACGCTTACTGGCATCAGTATAAGAAATTACTCCAGGAAGACAGAGAACCTAACAGGCCCTGAGATGACAGAAAAGAGTAAGTGTTCATTTCAATCTAGAAGTGGTAGTGAAGTTTACCTTGTTAAGCATAGGAAATTGGTTGGGATATGGTTAAATTAAAATTGTACAAGGTAACTATTTGAAGTTGTAGTTTTGTAGCGCTGAAACTTGTTTTTTAGGGTGTCTTTTGAACATCATACTTTGTATAATACCCTTTTAAAAGGTGCCTGAGGTGGATGCTGAAGAAGAAACAGTCTCCCATTAAGTAACTTAATAGTCACGGAACAGAGATAAGTATTGTATGAACAACAGTACCATTAATTTTGTAATTCTTAGGAGTTGTCCCCCATTGACCTGAGAGCTGTCCTGTATACAGTGCTGTCCTAATGAATATGATCTGTGGCCAAGATAAATGTCTCAGCAGCTGGACCATTTGCTGGAGGAGGTTTTCTGGTCCCAATAACTAAGTTTTATTGCCAAGATCCTTGATATGCTAACAGGAAAGGGGAAGCTAATTCAGCCTCTGACGTGCAGTTGCATGTCAGGAACTTTGTTTGGACTGAAGTAGCATTCCCTAAAGAAGGAAGTGCTTCTGGAAGTGCTTTTTTTTTTTTAAAGATTTTATTGGGAAATTAGGGGAGGGGAACAGACAAATTGCTGTCCTTTTGTTCTTCAGTCTAGCTGTGGAGGACGTCGCTTCACTGTCCCATGTTGGTATTGTGATCATTGCTCTCTTCCCGGGTGAGGCAGATTGGTTGCTGGCCTCTGGACGACCACTCACAGCGGCTCTTGGCAGCTCATGCCGGCTGCCGGCCGCTCACACTGGCTGCCGGCCACACATGGTAGCTTATGGCAGCCCACTGAAGCTTCACTACAGCCTATGCCATCGCCGGCGACTCACAGCAGCCCAGCTCCAGGTCGAGCTGTTGTTCATCTTAGCTGTAGAGGGAGCAGTGTCACTGGCCCTCATGTGGGATCCGAACTGGGGCCCTGCTGCTCAAAGCTGGCGTCCCAAGCCAGCTCTTAACCAATGCGCCCCTCGGCCTGCCCTGGAAATGCTTCTTGACTTCCACCAAAATTACCCTCATGCCAGAGGAAGAGGGAGAGTGACCCTTAGAGGGTCTTGGGCAGCTCACCTCAGTGGATGTTTGAATGACATACAGTGAATGAGTGACGACATTTAGACATTTCAGGGACTTGAAAGGAAGAGATAGGATACAGAGAGGATGGAGAGTGAGGGTAGGTCAGGTATGAGACTTTTACTGGTGCAGAAGTCTCGGTCTCCCTGTTTTCAGATCCAAGTTCACCTGCATCTGTTGATACTTGTACCACCGGTTCAGAATGTCTTTCTGGTCCTCTGCTATGTAAGTGGGCTTGATTCTGAGCTCTCCTCATTGCTGGCTTAGGTTTTGGTTTGCCTGGGTCTGCCAGGTCACTTGTACTTTTCCATGTGATAACTAACTCATCCATCTGATTTTCAGCTTCCAAAATTATGTTATTCTCATCTTTCTCCTTTTACAATTGTGCCCTTCTAAAAATACTTTCATTTGCAAAACTAGATGGTGATAAAGTCAGAATAGTGGTTATCTCTTGGGGTGGAGTAGCGTATAGCCTGGGGAAGGGCATGAGGCATCTTCATGGAGTACTTTAAAATTTCTGGATGTTGATCTCGGTGGAGGTTACATGGGAAATACATATGAACTGCATACCAAATAATAGGGTATTTTATGCATTTAAGGGAATTCATGTTATACCTCAAAAAATACTCTTGCTATTGTTTTAGTAACATTTTGAGAGATAACAGAAGTAAATCCATATATTGAATTTACTGTCTTTAGAACCAGGTAAATATCAAAAAACTGGAAAACATCTAACAGTTGTCATGATTCAAACTTGTCTGGGATTATACTAGCATATTTCTATTTCTTACCTTAATCTTTGGTATAATTGAGAGCTAGAAAGTACAAGCTGAGGGCCAGCCGAGTGGCACATTGGTTAAGAGCTGGCTTGGGACACCAGCTCTGAGCAGCAGAACCCCGGTTCGGATACCACATTAGGGCCAGTGACGCTGCGCCCTTTACAGTTAAGATGGTGAACAACAGCTCGACATGGAGCTGGGCTGCTGTGGGTCGCCGGTGTTCGCGTAGGCTGCAGTGAGGCTGCAGTGGGCTGCCGTAAGCTACCCTGAGTGGCTGGCAGCAGGCGTGAGCTGCCAAGAGCCGCCATGAGTGGCTGTCCAGTGGCCAGCGAACCATCTGCCTCACTCGGGAAGAGCGCAATGATAAATACCAACATGGGCCAGTGAAGCAACGTCCTCCACAACTAGACTGAAGAACAAAAGGACAGCAACTTGTCTGTTCCCCTTCCCTGATTCCCCAACGCTGTTCCCCTCCCCCAATTCCTCAATAAAATCTTTAAAAAAAAAGAAAGTATAAGCTGATTTAATCCTATTTCACAAAGGTAACAGTTGGGTGTACATTATTCTAGATGTTTTCAAGCAAATAGTAACATACACTTCACACATATACCAGCCTGAGTATTATAGATATTCACACAAAATTAAATAATATTTGAAGAAAATTGTTATTTGCAAATGAAACATTTGTTCTTCTGATTTACAGGTATAAAGAAAGTTCTACAGAAACACAGATTATCAGGAACTTGCCGCATGATTATGTTTCAACTTGAATTTCAAATTCTGGAAGTCCAGGTAAATTAAGGATCATGTTGTGATAAGAGAGGCTTTGTTGCTATGAAATAAAAATTCCCACTCCACAGCCTCCAGCATTGGCTGGGCTGAGGAGGAGTTTATGAACCAAGATTTCCTTAGAGCACATTTCTGCAAAGTGGTGCCATTTCATGACAATTTTAAAGTAGAAATATAGTACTGCAGCCATTGCAGATGGTAGGGCTGTTGCTGAGGGTGCTTTACTGGAGGGCAGGTAGCAAGATGCCCCTGGGCTCCCAGTGCAAGGCTTGAGATCATGGGAGCAGTGCTGAGTGCCCTCACTAGTCAGCTGATGTGCCAGCCGTCTATGACTGGTTATCTATTGCTGCTTAAAAATTTTCCCCAAATTTAACGGCTTAAAACAACAACAGCAACAACATTTATTATCTCACCCATTTTCAGGGGATCAGGAATTTGGGAGCAACTCAGTTGAGTATTCATTCTTGCTTAGGGCCTCTCATGAGGTGATGGTCATCTGGGCCCACAGCCATCTGAAGACTGCTCTGGGTTGGAAGATTAGATTTCAGGGTGGGTCACGGTAAGCTGGACTGCTGAGGCACAGCACAGGAGGCAGATTCTCACATAAAGATTCCCACATAAAATCAGGAAGCAGACAGAATGGTCAGGGGCACACCTGGCCAGGATGGAACAAAAAAACAAGGCTCAGACACCGTCAAAGGCTGGATCTAAGATGAGTGGGATCCAGGCATAATTGTGAAAACTGACAGCGGTGGGCTCATGCTTTGGTAGCAGAAAGCACATTCAACCAGTCAGATTTGCCAGCTGGGCCTGCAGGTAGTGTGTGTAGAGGCCAGGAACAAGAAAGAGCAGGCAGACTACCTTGGCTTCAGCTCATCCGATAGCTCAAGTGGGTATAGACTAGTTGTCATACCAAGGCCATGGACAAGGTGCTTACTTGCAGTCATGGTTGTGGGCCCCGTTTACACATCTTTGTCCTCAGCCACAGAAATAGCCCTAAGTTTTCCCTTTTTTATGTGGGACAGGAGTTGATGTCAGGTGATCAAGACTCTGTCACCTTAGATGTCAGACAGCCACTCCCACTAGTCCAGAGCACCTGGGTGTAATTTCTGGGATAGAGGCTTTGCGTCTCAAGAACTCTTTGCAGTCTATGTCTCCGACTGTCACCACTGACCCTGGCTGGTGGAAAACGAGCTGAGGGATTTCCAGACCCCTCATCTGAGCAAGATCTCCCAGCTTGCTCTTACCTCAGAGTGTCCCCTTTCAACACTGCCAGGGCAACCAAGAACATTCACAGTGCAGTGTTGCCAAAGCTGCCGAAGCAGAATATGACACAGTCAGAAGCACAGGTGAGGAATGGCCCTCAGGGCAGTATAGTGTC
The DNA here is from genome assembly GCF_001890085.2 of Hipposideros armiger. Classification (NCBI taxonomy): domain Eukaryota; kingdom Metazoa; phylum Chordata; class Mammalia; order Chiroptera; family Hipposideridae; genus Hipposideros; species Hipposideros armiger. The sequence continues at coordinate 154,973 of NW_017732269.1, forward strand.
CCCAGGTTGGCACCATGCCTTGGGTCATGCAGGGTCACCAAGTTGCTATCGTTGTTCTGCATGATCTCAAAGATCATCTCCTGAAGACTGAAACAGAAATGGACCCAAATGTATTAGTCTCGTTTGGGACAGACAGCCTTTGGAGTTGCTTAAGCAAATTGTAGAGTAAGTTTTCAAGGGCTAGTATGGTGGCTACATGATCATCAGGCTTTGCCATCACTCATGTAGCTTCCCAGTCATGGTGTGAATCACTTTAGCATCTCAGGCATTAGGAAGGGGAATGGACAAGCAAGGGCTTGCCTTTTCCATTGGTGGACATTTTCTAGAAGTTGTCACGCCCGTAGTTTTCACTTAGATTCTGTTGGCCAATAAGTTAGTGCAAGGGAGGCTGGAAATTTAGTCTTCATTATGCATGACTACGTGGCTAATGAAAATTTGGGGCAAGAAAGAAGTACAAAATTTGAGAATACCAGCAGTTTCTGTCCTATATGCTTCTGGGGATGCAGGAAAGAAATCTAAAGAGAGGAAGAATGGATATTCTTTGAAATTGCCGAATTGCCCAAGAGATGTGAGCTGTTATCGTTCACATTTGAAAGTGTGTAGGTGTTTTTGAACTGCCCAGCTTTACTTGCTACAGAAAACACTGTTCTCCCTTGCTGTGTTAAGAACACTCACTTTTGGGCCGACCCAGTGCCTCAGTTGGTTGGGAATTGGCTTGGGAGCACGAGCTCTGAGCGGTAGGGCCGCCGGTTCAATTCCCACATGGGCCAGTAGTGCTGCGCCCGAGCTGAGCTGCCAACAGGTGTCAGGAAAGCTCAGAAAAGGAAAAAAAAAAAAAAAAAAAAACTCACTTTCTTTGCATCCCTTTCCAATTTTATGATTTGTCTTAAGGACCACACTGGTAAAAAAGATGTTGGAAGCAATCACAAACAACTCTCAAGTCAGCAAGATTTTGGGGATAAATCACATGTGGCACTCAGGCTTTTTTGGAGAAGAAAGGAACAAAGAGGACTATCTTTTTTGTTTGTTTTGTTGCTTAGAATTCTGATGTAATGGGGTAATGAGAATTATTTTTTAAAATTTTTATTCAATACTCACATATTCTAGACCCACTTGTATAAGTGTACCTTAAGAAATATATTTCTAGTAGAATTGCTAGGTCAAAGGAGATGTATGTGTACATTCTGATTGATAGTATCAAATTGCCTTCTGAAATGGTTTTATCATTTTACATATTGAGATTTTTATAATTGAGACTGATAGAAAAAACAATGGTGAAGACACAGTAAACTTCTGTGTTCTAAAACGTTTTTTAAAAACAAAACTTCCACTGGAGGGAGATGTTTAGCTATCAGAAAATTTAAAATTTAAACAATAAAATTGCCTTACTTATAGAATGTTGTTATAATAAAATCATAGTAATACAATGTTAGAAGCCAAAGTGACCTAAAATCATATTAACGGAATATTGGAACCAAAACGACCTTATAGATTATCTAGGGCAACCTGCTTATTTTACATGTTAATATACCTGGAGGGTTTGATTCCCATGTTGGCACAGCTGCTGTAGTTAGAGGTGGTTAGAATGTGCTGTCCCCAGATTGACTGTCTGGTGTTGTTAGTGCTGCCCTGTCTGTGGAGCTGCAAGGACATCAGAATTGCCGTGCCAACATTCATACACAGTACATGTAGCGTAATGAGGGTGGCAGTTTGTTGGAAAGGGACAGATAAAGTATGTTTTTTTCATAACTTCTGTTCCTAAAACTCAATGAAATGAACAAAATGATTCAAAAATAGGGAAACTTTTAATTAAAAAGAATAAAATCCTATGTCATAGTCTCCAAGGAAAATGTATCTGATATGATGGATGATATTTGAACACGAATGAAAGAAAACACTGAAATCTGATACAGGGTGCTTCATGAGCAGTATAAAAAGTTTGCAAAGTTAACAGGACTTTTCCCCTGGATATCTCTACCCACATCCTTAAGTTGTAAAGAATGAGAACTGCGGAAACGGGAAGTTACCACAGATGCCACAGAAATACAAAGGATTATCCAAGAGTACTATGAAGGACTATATGCCACCAAATTCAATAACCTAGAAGAAATGGACATGTTCTTATAAACATATAGCCTTCCTAAGCTGAATCAAGAAGAATTGGAAAATATAAATAGACCGATCAACAGTAAGGAAATTGAATCAGTCATCTGAAACCTTCCCAAAAGCAAAAGTCTGGGACCAGATGACTTCACCAGTGAATTCTACCAAACATTCAAAGAGGATTTAACATCAGTCCTACTCAAACTCTTCCAAAAAATTGAAGAAGAGACAATGCTCCCTAACTCATTTTATGAGGCCAACATTACCCTGGTACCAAAACCTGGTAAGGATAACACACAAAAAAGAAATTATAGACCAGTATCTCTGATGAATACAGATGCAAAAATCCTAAACAAAATTCTAGCAAATTGAATGCAATGATGCATTTAAAAAATTATACAACACAACCAAGTGGGGTTCATCTAAGGGGCACGAGGATGGTTCAACATATGCAAATTGATCAATGTGATACACCACATAAACAGAATAAAGGACAAAAATCATATGATTATATCATTAGATGCAGAAAAAGCATTTGACAAGGTACAACATCAATTTATGGTTAAAACACTTAATAAAGTAGGTATAGAATGAAAATACTCAAATATGATAAAGGCCATATATGACAAGCCCTCAGCTAATATCATAATTAATGGTGAAAACCTGAAGCCCTTTGCTCTATGTTCAAGAACATGACAGGGCTGTCCTCTATCACCTCTGCTTTTCAACATAGTGTTGGAAGTCCTAACCAGAGCAGTCAGGCAAGAGATAGGAATAAAAGGCATCCAAATAGGAATGAAGAAGTTAAATTGTCACTTTTTGCAGATGACATGATGCTATATATAGAAAACCCTAAAGACCACCAAAAAATTATTAGAAACCATAAACGAATAAAGTTGCCAGCTACAAAATCAACATACAAAGTCTATTGCATTCCTATATATCAACAATGAAACCTCAGAAAAAGAAATAAAAAAACCCAATTCCTTTTGCAATTGCAGCAAAAAGAATAAAATCTAGGAATAAGCTTAACCAAGGAAATGAAAGACCTATACACTGAAAACTATAAGACATTTTTAAAAGAAATTGAAGAAGACACAAAGAAATGGAAAGACATTCCGTGTTCATGGATTAGAAGAATCAACATAGTTAAAATGGCCCTATTACCCAAAGCGATATACAAATATAATGCAATCCCCATCAAAATCCCAATGTCATTTTTTAAAGAAATGCAACAACAAAAAAATCATCAGATTTGTATGGAACCACAAAAGACCCCAAATAGCTAAAGCAATCCTAAGAAAAAAGAATAATGTTGGAGGTATCACACTCCCTGATTTCAGCTTGTACTACAAGGCAACAATAATCAAAACAGTATGGTATTGGCAGAAAAACACACACAGACCAATGGAATAGAATCGAGAACCCAGAAATAAACCCTCATAAATATGGATAGATAATTGTTGACAAAGAAGCCAAAAACATACAATGGAGAAAAGACAGCCTCTTCAATAAATGGTGCTGGGAGAATTGGAGAGCCATGTGCAAAAGAAGGAAACTAGACTGCTATGTATCACCATATACCAAAACTGACTCAAAATGGATCAAAGACCTAAGCATAAGACCTGAAACAAGAAACTGCATAGAAGAAAACATAGGTACTAAACTTATGGACCTTGGGTTCAAAGAGGATTTTATGAATTTGACCTCAAAGGCAAGGGAAGTAAAAGCTAAAATAAATGAATGGGACTATATCAAATTAAAAAGCTTCTGCACAGCAAAATAAACCATCGACAAAATAAAGAGGTAACCAACTGAATGGGAGAAGATTTTTGCAAACGCCTTCGAAAAGGGGCTAATATCCAAAATATATAAGGAACTCATACAACCCAACAACAAAGAAACAATCCAATTAAAAAATGGGCAGAGGACCTGAATAACATTTCTCCAACGAGGACATACAAATGGCCAATAGACATGAAAAAATGCTCAACATCACTAATCATCAGAGAAATTCAAATAAAATCTACAATGAGGTATCACCTCACACCAGTTAGAATGGCTGTCATCAACAAGACAAATAATAAGTGTTGGAGAGGCTGTGGAGAAAAAGGCACCCTCATACCCTGTTGGTGGGAATGTAGATTGGTACAGCCACTATGGAAGGTAGTGTGGAGATTTCTCAAAAACTTAAGAATAGAATTACCATATGACCCAGCAATCCCTGTCTTGTGTATCTACCCAAGAAATCTGAAAACATTTATCCGTGAAGATATATGTACTCCGATGTTCATTGCAGCTTTATTTAGGGTGGCCAAGACATGGAAACAACCAGTGTCCTTTGATAGATGATTGGATAAAGAAGATGTGGTATATATACACAATGGAATACTATTCTGCCACCAGAAAAGATGAAATAGTGCCATTTGTGACAACATGATTGGATCTTGAGATTATAATGCTAAGTGAAATAAGTCAGACAGAAAACGCTGAGAACCATATGATTTCACTGATATCTGAGACATAAAACTGAAAACAACAAAGGAACAAAGATATGCAAATGAAGAAAAAAAACCACATAGACACAGACAAAAGTTTAGTGGTTACCAGAAGGTAGAGGGTCTTGGCATAGAATTAACCCCTGGTCATTTGCAGAATGTAAAAGAATTTACGAGACTCTACAAGAGTATCCAGAGAATGGGTTTATTGAAAGTCAAAAAGGGAGAGAGAGTTCTGTTTGGAACTGGCAGTTTTGCCAGGGCAGTTTGAGAGGGAGATCTGCAGAGACAGAGAGAGGTATTGGCAGCAGTTTAGCCAGGGCAGAGTCTGATGGGGGGCAGCTGCACCCATGAGGAATGCTGGGGTTTTATATTTTTCCAAGCAGGATGTAGGGTGCTTGTCAATTTGCGGGGGGCGGGGGGGGGCTGCCATTACAATTGTCTTCTCCTGGGAACTGTCCTGTTCCCATCTATGATGGATGTCAGCTCGCAAGGGGTTGCTGTAATGATTGGGAACTGTTCTGTTCCCATCTACGATGGGTGTTTGTTAGTGTGCCGGGGGTTGCTGTTGCGATTGGGAACTATTTTGTTCCCACCTATGATGAATGTCAGGTGCTTGTCAGCTTGCAGGTGCAGTGCTGGCCAGGGGAGTCAGAGCCAAGTGGTTAATGTTTAAGCTCGCTCTTGGCAGCTCACAAACCCACTCCTGTTAACTCTTTTACTTGTCTCATTAGTGGGGAGGGGGGTAGTAGATGAGGGTAAAATGGATCATATATATGGTGATGGAAGGAGAACTGACTCTGGGTGGTGAACACACAATGTGTTATATAGATGATGTATTACAGAATTGTACACCTGAAACCTATGTAACTTTACTAACAGTTGTCACCCCAATAAACTTTAATTAAAAAAAAAAAGAACTGCGGATTGTGGTAAGAAGTGTGCTGCTGAGGCTCTGGCTAGGGCTTTGAGATCAGCTTATTTATAAGCTCCCTTCCCTGCTTTACCAACTTGGGAAGGTTGATGTGCTTAGCAGTATGACACGCAGATGGGCCAACAGTATCTTGAAGTCAGCTTTCCAGTGACTGTACAGAACCCAGACTGACCAAAGAAAGAAAATAGAGGGGGCAGTAAGTCATAGGCTTTATGCCGACAGGATTATTTGCCTATCCTAACGGGTAAAAGGCGAAAATCGACATACTCATATTCGAACAAAAGATAAGACTCTGAGATTTTTTTCTTTTTCTTTTTTGTAACAATTCTATTGAGATATAATTCACATACCATGTAATTCAACCATTTAAAGTATACATTCAGTAATTTTTAATGTATTCACAGTTGTACAGCCATCACCACATCAATTTTAGAAAATTATCACCTCAAAAAGAAACCTCATACTCCTTATTACCCCTCAATCCCTCTCCTTCTGCCCAGACCTAAGCAACAGCTAATCTATTTTCCATCTATATGGATTTGCCTATTTCAGACATTTCATATAAATGGAATCATAATTTGTTGTCTTTTTGATTGGCTTCTTTCACTTAGCATGTTTCCAATGTTCATTAATGTTGTCGCATGTATCATTATTTCTCTTTTTCTTTTCTTGGCCGAATACTATTCCATTTTGAGAATATATCACATTTTGTTTATTCATTCATCAGTTGATGGACATTTGAGCTGTTTTCACTTTTTGGATGTTATGAATAATGTTGCTATAAACATTTATGTACTAGTTTTTAAGTAGACATGTTTTCATTTTTCTTGGATATATATATATATATATATATATATGAGTAGAATTACTGGGTCAAATTGGACTCTCAGATGATGGCTAATGATGCTGAGCATCTTTTCATATGCTTATTGGCCATTGTATATCATCTTTGAAGAAATGTCTGTTGAGATCCTTTGCTCTAATTGGGTTGGTTTTTATTACTGAGTTGAAGAGTGCCTCTGGAATGTATGTTTCTGATTATAGTGGTAGATGCCCACAGATAGCATACTGAAACTGCAGCTGTTCCTAACAATTCCCACTATACTCTCAAACACCTGAAAAACTAAACAATTATAAACCATCAATATCCACTTCCCCAGCAGCTCAAGATACAAAGAGACAAATCAGATAGTTCTTAGACAAATGGAGAAGAGTCAAGGAGTATCCACTCACTCTGTTCCTAGGAAATAGCAACTATTTCTAGACCTACTTCTGTTAATGAGTAGGAGCCACAGAGTTCAAAGCACAAAGATGGTACAGAGCTCTTCATCCTTTAGGACCTACCTGTGCAAAAACACTATTATGAAAGAAGTTCATAAGAAAATGTGAGATAAATTCACGTTGGAAGAGTTAACCAGGAAATACAAGAACATGCTATATAAAAATTGCTCTGACTCTCAAATGAAAGGCATTTAAAGAAAATTAAATAAGAATAAAAGAGAGCTCAGAGGGATGGAAGGAAGGAAGGAAGGAAAGAAGGAAGGAAGGAAGGAAGGAAGGAAGGAAGGAAGGAAGGAAGGAAGGAAATAATGATCATAGTGCTGTGCTGAAAACTACATTGGAAGACAGGAGTAGAATATAATATGGAAGATAGGCTTGAGAAAAATCACCTGTAAGAGCATTTGAAAAGAAGAAAAACCTGGAAGATAGACAATAGAGAGTCAATACAGGATTTTTCCAAAACCAAGAATATAAAAAAAAGTGAAAGAAATTATAGGCAAATATGTGATAGAATAAAATCTACTCGAATGAAGATGAAAACCTGAATTTGCAGTTCAAAACGTAACAGTTTATTTAGCAGTCCTCATTGTTGACTATAGAGTTGTTTTAGGATTTTTGTAATAAGTAACCTGAAGTTTTTGTCTTCATTTTTTATTACTTTAGGATTCTTATAAGTTAAATAGCTGAGACAGAGACTATGAATGCTTTAAGTTATGCATTGCATAAATGATTTTATAGCAAAAAAGGTCATCTTATTGCTTTAATGTACATTTATTTTATTACTAGTGAGAGCGAACATTATTTTCCATGTAAATTGTCATTTATCTGAGTTTTTTGTTCATGTCCTTTGCCTTTTTCTTTGCAGTTTTCCTATCTTCTTGTTATGCTTATGGTAAAAATTTTTCTTAATTTATTGCTTCTCTTTTAGTTATAAAGTCATTTTTATATAGATATTTTGAGTTTCTTATGTAATCATATTTGCTTATTTTTTCCTATTACCTTTTGCTTAGAGAGTTCCTCTTTGCCCAGTTATCTGTTAAATGTCTATATTTCCTAGTAATATTTTATGGTTTCAGTGTTTATATTCAGGTAACAATTCATTTGGAGTTCATTTTGGTTTTTAGTATGGAGCAAGGATGTGATTTTATTCTTTTAACAAATAACCAATATTTTCAGTACCTTCTGTTGATCACCTTTTTCTATTACTTGGTGGCACTTTATTTTTCATATCTTTAAGTTATTTTTATCTTTTTATTTTATTTAAAAGTTTACTGTGCTCTGATGCTTAAACATTTTTTTTAAATTTTAGAATAAGGAGAATTTATCTTCTGCTATTACTGACCTCAACATAATAATGGAGCCCACTGCATATTCAGAATTAAGTGAATTTGTCTCTAGGTAAGATATTTTACAAATTGATTAATTAATTAAGTAAGTAATTTTATTGGGGAACTGAGGGAAGGGAACAGCGTTGGGGAATCGGGGAAGGGGAGCAGACAAGTTGCTGTCCTTTTGTTCTTCAGCCTAGTTGTGGAGGATGTCGCTTCACTGGCCCATGTTGGTATTATCATTGCACTCTTCTCTGGTGAGGCAGTCGCGTGCCATCCATTGGACAGCTGCTCATGGTGGCTCATGGCAGCTCACGCTGGCTGCCAGCCACTCAACAGTAGCTCATGGCAGCCCTCTGCAGCAGGGGCTACAGCCTACGCCACCGCCGCAGGCAACTCATGGCAGCCCAACTCCAGGTTGAGCATCCAGGTTCACCATCTTAGCTGTAGAGGGCGCAGCATCACTGGCCCTCATATGGGATCCGAACCGGGGCTGTGCAGCTCAGAGCTGGCGTCCCAAGCCGACTCTTAACCAACGCACCACTCAGCCAGCCCACAAATTTATTTTTTTAGGGATTTTTTTCACTCTATACTTTTGAGTTTACCTGTTCTCTCTTCTCGATAAGTATCAAAATATCTCTGAAAGCATGACACCATTATTATGTTTAAAACTATATTCTCTATTATACTGTCATTCAATAAAAATTTATTATACATTCATTATGCCCTAGGCATTAAAATTAAAATGTGAGCAAAAACAGATGTAACCCTTGATCTTTATGGAATTTGTAGACTGGTGGAGATGTCAGGTATTAAATAATCACAGAAATCTAAAATTGTGCCTGTGTTAAATGCTACAGAGAAGAGCTGTGTAATCCTGTTGAAGCATATACACATACATCTGGGATACTTTCTGGGCTAACATGGAATGATTTCCTGAAAGTTGAGTTGACATCTGAAAAATTAGTAGGCGAAAACAAAGAGATCTTCGACAGAGTAGCTTATGCATAGGAACTGTGGTAGGAGGGGGCATGGAATCTGTGAGCACCTGGCAGGAGGCCCGAGGATTAGAGGAGTGTGATATAAGATGAAGCTAGCCAAGTATGGAAGGTCCACATTGTGTGGACTTTGGTGTAAGGAGTTTGGTCACAGTCCCAAGACCAATGTGAAGCTATGGAAAGTTTGAAGCAGAGTCTAAGGAAGGCAGAAGTGTGACGCCCTAGAATTATTCTGGATGCTGCAGGGAGAAGAGATTGAAGGGGTGCCATAGTGGATGCAGGAGGGTGAATGACTAGGCAGTTAAGACCGTTCAAGCAACAGAAGTTTGTAGTTTGGACTAGAATAATGGTAGTTGAAGTAGAGGGCTGGATGGGTTTGGGGGATATTTAGGAAGCACAATTGAGTGGGCATAGTGTTGGTTTAATAAAAGGGGTCAGGAGTCATTGACGGAATAATTTCTTGATGACGATAATTGCATTTGTTGAAACGGAAAGTTGGAAGAGGACCAAGTCAGATGAGATTGTGACATGCTGAACTTGAATGTCTGTGAAACACTGAAATAAAGGTATGAAGTAAGCAGCTCAGAAAAGATGTTGGTAGGAGATATGAGAGTTATCTGACAGTGCATAGAAGTTAAAGACTTGAGCAGGAATGAGATTGCCTATGGAAAGAAGATAGAGTGACGATAGGAAAAGGACTGGAACTGAACCATGAGGAATTCTAAAATGAACTGCTGAAGAGATGAGAAAGATCCTGCAAAGGAATTAGAAGAGGAACTTTGAGAGGAGGGAGGAAAACCAGGAACGTGTTGTTGACTTTTGACAACTGCCTTGACCCTTTTCCTTCCAGTGTTTTCTGGACTGCATAGTGGTGACAAGTCTGTTCATATTGTTACTTTCTGCGTGTGTGTTTTTTGGGCGCCTTCAAACCTTTCTCAATTTTTCTTTTCCACACTTTGTGCTATATTTAGGGTGTATTTGTGTGAAAGTTTCCTACCATATCTTTTCAAATACTTCTTCTGTCCTGTTCTCAATTCTTCACCTCTAATTACACATATGTTAGACAATTTGATGTATTGTCTCAGTGTTTGCATGCTCGGTTCTGTTTCTTTCACTCTTTTTTTTTTTTCTTTCACATTTCAGTTTGGATAATTTCTATTACCCTATCTTCAAGTTTACAGATTCTTTCCTCAGCTGAAGTCCAGTCTGCCAATGAACCCATTAAAGGAATTCTTCATCTCTAATGTAATGTTTTTTAGTTCTACCATTTTCATTTGAATTGGAATTTCTCTTTCTGCTGAAATTCCCCATTTGTTCATGCATATTGTCCAACTTTTCCACTAGATCTCTTAATATATTAATCATAATTATTTTTTCTTTAATGTTTTATTATAGAAAATTTCAAATATATGTAAAAATTATAGTATAGTAATTAACCTGCAGTTACCCATTAGGCACCTTCAGCAATTATCAATATTTTGCCAACCTTAGTTAATCTATTCTTACACATGTGGGGTTTTTTTTTTGTTTTTTTTTTAAGCTGAGCCATCCTGCCACCTGTTGGCAGCTTAGCGGCTGGTCAGCTCGGGCTGGGAATCGAACTGCTGTTGCTCAGAGCTGAAACTCTGGAGCGAGCTCTTAACCAACTGAGCCACTCAGCCAGCCCACACACATGTGGTTTTTAACTTTTAATTCTGAAATAATTATAGGTTCACAGGAATTTCCAAAATAATCAATATACAAGGAGATTTCATACACCCTTCATCCAGCATCCAACAATGGTAACATCTTGTTTAATTGTAGTATACTAACAAACCTAGAAACTTGACAGTAAAACCCACAGAGCTTTTTCAGATTTTACTAGTTTTATAAGAACTTTGTGTGTGTGTGTATGGTCTATGCAATTTTATCACCTGTATAGCTTTATGAAACCACCACCACATTCAAGATACAAAACTATTTCATATTCCTTTATACTAGCTCCTGTTTTTTCCTCAATTATTTTTATTGTGGTAAAAATATACCTAACGTAAAATTTACCTTATTAACCATTTTTAAGTGTAAAGTTCAGTGGCATTAAATACATAACATTATACTACCATCACCATTATCCGTCTCTATAACTCTTCATCTTGTAAAAATGAAAGAGTATATCTATTAAACAATAATCCCCCATTCTCCTCACCCCAGCCCCTAGCAACTATCATTCTTTCTGTCTCTATGATTTTTTTTTTTTAAGATTTTTATTGGGGAATCGGGGGATGGGAACAGTGCTAGGGAATTGGGGGAAGGGGAACAGACAAGTTGCTGTCATTTTGTTCTTCAGTCTAGTTGTGGAGGAGGTTGCTTCACTGGCCCAAGTTGGCACCATCATTGCGCTCTTCCTGGGCGAGGCAGATCAGTCGCCGGCTTCTGGATGGCTGCTCACTGTGGCTGCTGGCCGCTCACGCTGATTGCTGGCTACATACGGTAGCCCATGGCAGCCCACTGCCACAGGGGCTGCAGCCTACACCGTCGCCGGCGACTCACGGCAGCCCAGTTCCAGGTGGAGCCTGTTTTCAGCATCTTAGCTGTAGAGGGCAGTGTCACTGGCCCTCATATGTGGGATCCGAACCGGGGCCCTCTGACGTCCCAAGCAAGTTCTTAACCATCGTGCCACTTGGCTGGCCCTGTCTGTATGATTTTTAAAAAAAATTTAATTTGGGGAATTGGGGAAGGGGACCAGCCAAGTTGTTGTTCTTCAGTCTTAGTTGTAGAGGGCGCTATTCACTATCTGGCTGTCCGTCAGCAGCTTGTGGCCTCTAAGCTCAAGGTGCTGTGTTCAATCTTAGTTGCAGGTGGGTGTAGCCACCATCCCATGGGGGAGTCGAACCTGCAGTCCTGTTTTTAAGAGTGCATGTCCTAGGGCCGGCCGAGTGGCACGATGGTTAAGAACTGGCTTGGGACGCCAGAGGGCCCCGGTTCAGATCCCACATATGAGGGCCAGTGACACTGCCCTCTACAGCTAATATGCTGAACAACAGCTCAACCTGGAGCTGGGCTGCTGTGAGTCTCCAGCGATGGCGTAGGCTGCAGCCCCTGCTGCAGTGGGTTGCCATGGGCTACCATGTGTAGCCAGCAGCCAGCATGAGTGGCCAGCAGCTGCCGTGAGCAGCTGTCCAGAAGCCGGCGACTGATCCGCCTCGCCCTGGAAGAGTGCAATGATGGTGCCAACTTGAGCCAGTGAAGCAATGTCCTCCACAACTAGACTGAAGAACAAAAGGACAGCAACTTGTCTGTTCCCCATACCCCAATTCCCCCACCCCCATCCCGAAAAAAAAAAGAGTGCACGCTCTAGCCACTGAGCCATTCAGGCGACAGCTCAGCTCAAGGTGCCGAGTTCAGTCTTAGTTGCGGGTGGGCATAGCCACCGTCCCATGCGGGAGTTGAACCAGCAGCCTTGTTTTTAGCAGCGCATGCTCTATCCACTGAGCCATCCTGGCGGCAGCTCAGCTCAAGGTGCTAAGTTCAGTCTTAGTTGTGGGTGGGTGTAGCCCACCATTGAATAGGCAGTCTTGTTAGGAGCATGTGCTCTCACCAGCTGAGCCATCCTGCCACCTGTTGGCAGCTCAGTGACAGCTCAGCTCGGGTGCAGCGTCGCTGCCACATGTGGGAATCAAACTGGTGGCCCTGTTGCTCAGAGCTTGCGCTCTTAAGCTAACTCCTAACCAACTGAGCCACTCAGCCGGCCCCTCTATGATTTTTAATTATAGTTATTTTAAAGTCCCTGTCTGATAGTACTAACATCTGAATCATCTTTGAGTCTAATTTTTCTGATTATTTTAAAATGGGTGGTTTGTTCCTTGAATTTTTGTCTTATAATTTTTTATTGAATGATGGGCATTATCTGTGGAAAAACAGTAGAGACTGAAGCAGATAGTATTTATGCCAAAAGAAACAGGCACCTTTATTTTATCAGGCAGTTAGTATGGGTGTTAATTCAAGATAGTCAGCAGCTGAGCTGGGTTTGTGATTTTTGTTGCTTTCATTACCTTCAGGCACCACAAGCTTCAAATTCTTCCAGCAGTGAATTCAAATTCAGTTCTTCCTCATGCTTGGAATGGGGTTTGGGAACTGGAAGGTTTTCCTCAGTGTTCTAACTCCACTCAGCTCTTAGCAGTCATACGTGTCTGTACCTCATAGGGGAATCTTTCTCTGCACTTGACTCTCCACTAGCAGTTGATATTGCAGCTTGTTACTTGGTGCTAGGCTCATGGTGAGAACAAAGGGAGTTCTGTGTTTTCATGGTCTGTCCTCAATATCAGACAGGTTCTGTGGACATGTGCCTTGGGGATAGGACTCTCCAGTGTTCCTTTCCCTTCTTCCCTGTGCAGCCAAATCCTCAGCCTGGGCCTATGGATGGTCTTGGGTGAGAGAGAGTTCCTTGTCCTTCCCCCCGTGGTGGCAGACATAGGCTTAATATTAGTGCAGGTTCCTGGGCCCAGTGGGTTTCCTGCCCCTCCACCGAACAGATGGTTTCACCTGTGCCCCTCTTCCCAAAGCAATGGATCTTTGTCCTGGTGGCAGGAGTGTGTACTGCCCTTTCTCCCACAGTCAGATGGGTTTGACTTCTGCTCCTCCCCTGGAAGTATGGGATGTTTTTTTCCATTGCTTTGCTGCCTCTACTTCAATGGCTTAAAGTTTTTGCTTCCCACCAGAAAAGAGTTCTGGATTCATTTTGTACCCCAACAGCTGATCACCTGTTCATGCCTGTGGCACTGAGGGGAGCTCTCTCCGGGCTGCTGCCATGACCCCTGTGTTTCTGATGAACTCCCTTTGTTTCTGGGGTTCCCATCTGTGGGGTTCCCAAATGACAGTCTACTTCACATTTATCCTTTAAGAATTTGTTGAAATTTTAGCTGATTTCTTGTTACCCACTTGTGTGGTGGTTGCTTCCCTTCTCTATGTTTAACCAAAGTGAAGAATAGTATATGTGTCGTGTTCTCCTTTGAGGGAGAACAATGTTAATTTACTTGGTTGTCTTGTGACTCCAGGTCTTTGATGGCTCAAGAAAGGTTCTGATTTTATAGATTATTCAAATTTTACTTGATGTTAGGTTGAGAGTGATCTTCTGTGCAGCTTTATACATCCTAAGTAGAAGCAGAACTCTTTCCTGATTTTCTCTCATTCTCCTTCTGGAATTTGAGACGTATTATTGTTTTATCTTTTGCATTTGACTTACCCTTTCTTTATATTTTCTATCTCTTCATATCTTCGTGCTTATTCCTGATTATTCCTCAGATCTATATTTCAGTTCAGTAATTTTTTCTTCATTTTGTAACTGACTTGCTCTTAAACCCCCTTCCATTGAGTTTTTTCAATTTCACTGACAGTACTTGTCATTTGTAAAAGTTACGTGTATCTCTTTTTCAATTTTCTCTGTCTTTTTTTTTTTAAATAAAGAATTTTGGTTTTTTAATAGTTGCTTTTCCATGCAAGTATTTTAGATTATCTCCTTAGATATATGTTATAGTAAGGGATAATTATGTCTTCAAATTGTGTCTAAGCTGCTGTTATCTATTGATCTTTCAACCTCACTGTCAAGACTGTTGATTTCTCAAAGTTAACCTTTGAACTTTGTGACCTCTTTCATAATTAACCTTTTTTAAAATTTTTAAATGTTTTAATTAATATACAATAAAATTGATATTGTATCAATTTTTTTGTCAGAGAAGTCTTACCAATTTAACATAAATATGAGTATGTATTCATATAACTACCACCATAATCAGAATAAAGAACAATTCCATAATATCAAAAAGTACTCTCTCATGCTGACCTTTTTATTTTATTATTATTTTTATTAAGATATTATTGGGGAATTGGGGAAGGGAACAGCGTTGGGGAATCGGGGAAGGGGAACAGACAAGTTGCTGTCCTTTTGTTCTTCAGTCTAGTTGTGGAGGACACCGCTTCACTGGCCCATGTTGGTATTATCATTGTGCTCTTCCTGGCTGAGGCAGTCGCTTGCCAGCCATTGGAGGGCTGCTCATGACGGCTCATGGCAGCTCACGAAAGCTCACGCCTGCTGCCGGCCAGCCCCATTGCAGCCTACACTGTCGCTGGCAACTCATGGCAGCCCAGCTCCAGGTTGAGCTGTTGTTCACCATCTTAGCTATAGAGGGCACAGCGTCACTGGCCCTCGTGTGGGATCTGAACAGGGCCCTGCTGCTCAGAGCTGCTGTCCCAAGCCAACTCCTAACCAACACACCACTCGGGCCGGCCCTTGTGCTGACCTTTTTAGATCTAACCCCCACTCCCACTCCTATACCCTGGCAACCATTGGTCTATTCTTCGTCAGTAGAGTTTTGCTTTTTCCAGATGGAATCACACAGTATGTAAACTTTCATGACCGGCTTATTGCACTCAAGATAATGCCTTTGATTCATCCATGCTGTTGCAGGTATCAATAGGTTTTTTTCCTTTTATTGTTGAGTAGCATTGTGTGGGTTTTCCACACTTGACCCATTTGCCTGTTTGAGGGCATTTGAGTTGTTTCCAGTTTTTTGCTATTATGAACAGAAGTTCTATAAACATTTATGTAGAGGGTTTTGTAGAGGGTGAACATAAGTTCTCATTTCTCTTAGTCAGGGCTGTGCAAACTTTGATTTACAGACCAGCTGCCTATTTTTATAAAAGGAATTTTATTGAAGCACCATCATACCTATTCCTCAGGTATAATGAAAGCAATTGTAAGAGACAATGTAGCCTGCAAGCCTGAAGTATTTACTGTCTGACCTCTTAAGGAAAGTTGACTGATTTCTAGGAACACCTGGGAGTTGAATTGTTGGGTCATATGGTAAGTATAGTGTATGTTTTATAAGAAACTGCCAGGCCATTTTCCAGAGGGTTATACCATTATGTATTCCAACCAGCAACATACGAGAGTTCTGGTAGCTCCACATTCTCTTCAACACTTGGAGTTTGTGTATTTTTGAATTTAGCCATTCTAGTAGGAGTGTAGTATATTTCATTTTCTTAATGGTTAGTTATGCGAGCATCTTTACATGTGCTTAATTGCCATCTGTCCATCCTCTTTTATATTCAAGTCTTTTACTCATTGCTTCACTGGGTTATTTGTTTTCTTACTGTTGTTCTGACAGTTCTTTATATATTCTGCATATAACTCCTTTGTCATACATGCAATTCCCAAATATTTTCTCCCATTGTGTAACTTGCCTTATTATTTTCTTAACCATGTCTTTCAAAGAACAAAGTTTTTTTTTGTTTTTTTTTTTAGCTGAGCCATCCTGTTACCTGTTGGCAGCTCAGCAGCTGCTCAGCTCAGGCTGGACTCGAACCGCTGTTGCTCAGAGCTCAAACTCTTGAGCGAGCTATTAACCAACTGAGCCACTCGGCCGGCCCAGAACAAAGTTTTTTGATTTCAAGAATATCTCATGTTTTTGGTATAATGTCTGAGAACTTTTGGCTTAATCTCAGGTCATGAAGATTTTCTTCAAATTTTTTAGAATTTTTAATATTTTACCTTTTATATTTAGATCTATGATTCATTTACATTTAATGTAATTATTGGTATGTTTGGATTGAGGTGTACCTGTTCAGTAGTCAGTTTTTGTTCTCTCTTGTGTTTTGTTTTTCTGTTTTCCCTTTCATGCCTTTTCTGGATTATTTGAATACTTTTTAATATTCCATGTTAATTTGATTTTTGATATCACATATCTGAAATACATACTGTAAAAATATAAATATATATTACATGTATTATATATATATTACGGGTTGCTGTAGAGATCACAGTCTACTTAGAATTAATATTTTGCCATTACGAATGGAATATGGAAACCTTATACTAAATAGATCCCTTTACTCTCATTTCTTCATGTTGTAATTTTCATGTGTTACTTCTGCATACATTGAACTTCCCATCAGAAGATGTTATAATTCTTATTTTCTGCATTTTTCATATTTTAAGGAACTTAAAGAAGCCTGATACATTTACACAGATTTTTACCATTTTTGATGCTCTTCTTCATTTCTGATATTCCAGATTTCCCTCTGGTATCATTTCCAGATATTCTTTCATCTGGTATCCTTTCATTTGAAGAATGCTCTTTAGTATGTTTCTTTGAGTAGGTTCACTTGGACAACTTTGTAGTTTTCTTTCATCTGAGACTGTCATTATTAAACTTTTGTTCCTGAAGGATGCTTTCACTGGATATTGAATTCTGGGCTGACAGGTCTTTTCTTTCAGTATATTAAAATGTTCTTTCACTTCCTTCTGGCCTCCATAGTTTCTGTTGAGAAACTTACCACTTTTTTTTTTTAATTTTTTTATTGTTAGTTTCAGGTGTACAGAACAATGCAATAGTTATCCTTTTCACCCTCACAAAGTAACAACCCCCCTCCCTCCATGTACTGCCCTCCCACCCCCGATATCATGCTTATCTATTACAATTCCATTG
>NW_017732269.1:175022-178193 GCF_001890085.2 Hipposideros armiger
TCCACCATTGTAATGACAGAAGGGCACACATTGTTTTTGTAATGTGACATCCTTTAGATACTTGGTGGCTTTTCGGATATGCATAGCCTTGATGGCCTGGGCAGTTTCACGAGTGTTCTTAAAATGAACCTGTAGATTCGAACCTCTCGATTTACATGATTTTGTGGGGTTCTCCGGATCAAGAGAATAGCGAACCATTTTGAGAGGTCACCTCAGGCCACTTTCGGGAAAAAGCTCGTATTACTGTTGATGTCCTGAATGTCATCAAAATGTCTTCCTTTCAATATTTCCTTTTTTTAGGTAGAGAAAGAAGTCATTGGGGGCCAGGTGAGTAGGGAGGGTGTTCCAATACATTTATTTGTTTACTGGCTAAAAACTCCCTACAGACAGTGCCGTGTCAGCTGGTGCATTGTCGTGATGCAAGAGCCATGAATTGTTGGCGAAAAGTTCAGGTCTTCTAACTTTTTCACACAGCCTTTCAGCACTTCCAAATAGTAAACTTGGTTAACTGTTTTTCTAGTTGGTACAAATTCATAATGAATAAGCCCTCTGATATCAAAACAAGGTAAACACCATCGTTGCAACAAGTTCACCAACTTAATTGTCAGACCTCGTATATGTATATACCAAGGGTGCCAAAAAAAATGTATACAAGTGGACACTTTGGTCAGTGTTGCTCAAGCAGTAGTTTGCCGTAATCAGAAGTGTCTGAACGCTGATGGTAACCACTTTGAGCACCTCTTGAAATTCCAGAAGTCAAATGTGACTTGTGGGACTTCCGGTAAGATGGTGGAATAGACAGATGCTGTGCTGACTGCCTCCCAGGATCACACCAAAATTACAAATAATTTATAAGATATTCAACCTCGGAAGTTCCCTGAACACTAGATGAACAGAATCCCTAAACGAAGGACTTGAAGAAGAGGAGGCCACGTTAAGTCTGGTAGGAGGGGCAGAGACGAGAGAGGGCGAACCCCGTGAGGGACACCTCAGCAGTGGGGAGGCTTCTCCGGTTGGGAGAGAGACCCTCCGGCCCAACACTGCGCTCACCAGCTCAGAGTTACTTTGCCGGGAAGAGGAGGTCTAGGATAGCTGGCAGGAGAAATTAGTGAGGACTCTCTTTGCTCAACTCGGTGAGGCTGAGGGAAACTGGAGAACCAGTGGAGCCGGCAAACGGACTCGCATGTTGGTGATCTAATACATCGAAGCAATCGCAGAGCGACAGCCAGAATGAAGAAACAAAGAAACATGTCCCAAGTAAAAGATCAGAAGAAACTTGTAGAAATGGAACTAAATGAAACAGAGGTGTCCAATCTTTCAGAGACAGAGTTTAGAACACTGATGATAAGAATGTTTCAGGAACTTAGGGAGGACTTAAAGAAGAATAGAGAAATCATAAAAAACAACCAGTTAGAACGAAAGAATGTAATAATAACTGAAATGAAGAATACACTGGAAGGAATCACCGTTAGATTAGATGAAGCAGAGGATCGGATCAGTGATTTAGAAGACAAAATAGCAGAAATCACCCAGTTGGAACAACAAAAAGAAANCATTTTTCTCAGAAATAGAAAATATAATCCAAAAATTTATATGGAACCAAAAAAGACCACGAATAGCCACGGCAATCTTGAGAAATAAGAACAAAGTCGGGGGGATCACGCTTCCAGACATTAGAACGTACTACAACAATATGGTACTAAAACAATATGGTATTGGCATAAAAATAGGCATATAGATCAATGGAAGAGAATAGAGATCCCAGAAGTAAATCCAGGCATATACGGGCAGTTAGTCTATGACAAGGGAAGCAAGAAGTTACACTGGGTTAAGGATAGCCTATTTAATAAATGGTGCTGGGAAAATTGGACTGACACATGCAAAAAAATTAAACTGGACCACCTCCTTATGCCGCTTACAAGAACAAACTCAAAATGGATTAAAGACTTAAATAGAAGACCTGAGACCATAAAACTCATAGAAGAAAATATAGGGTCTAAATTGGCAGACATTACCCTGAGCAATATTTTTACTAATACATCCCCATGGGCTAGGGAAGTAAAAGAAAAAATGAACATATGGGACTCCATCAAACTTAAAAGTTTTTTCACAACAAAAGAAACCATCAATAAAACAAAAAGGAAGCCTACTGAATGGGAGAAGATATTTGTCAACGAGATATCTGATAAGGGGTTAATATCCAAAATATATAAAATGCTCATGCAACTCAACACCAAAAAAACAAACAACCCAATTAAAAAATGGGTAGAGGATATGAAGAGACATTTATCCGAAGAGGACATACAGATGGCCAACAGGCATATGAAAAAATGTTCAACATCACTTAGCATTAGGGAAATGCAAATAAAAACCACAAAGAGATACCACCTCACCCTGGTCAGAATGGCTATCATCAATAAATCAACAAACAACAAATGCTGGCGAGGCTGTGGGGAAAAGAGAACCCTGGTGCACTGCTGGTGGGACTGCAGACTGGTGCAGCCATTATGGAAATGAGTGGAGGTACCTCAAAAATCTGGAAATGGAACTACCTTATGACCCAGCAAACTTACCACCTTTGAATTCATGTTTCCTTATATGAAATGTGTCTGTTTTTCTCTAACTGATTTAAGGATATTTTCTTTAATTTTCTATAGTTTGATCATGATGTATTTAGGCATGGATTTCTTTGTGTTTATCCTCTCTGAAGTTATCTGAGCTTGAATTTCTAAGTTTATGTCTTTTACCAAGTTTGGTAAGGTTTTCAGCCATTATTTTTTTCAAACACACACACACACACACACACACACACACACACACACATGCACGTGCGAAAGGTTGAACAATTTAGTTTGCTAACTCATGCTAGAAAAAGTGCTACTACATACCTCATTGCTGAAGTCCACCCTTCAAAGCAATTTTGGAACTCTTTTTCTGGAACGGCCATCAGAACTGTTATCGTATTACTCTTTTTTTTTTTAACTTTTATTAGCATTTATTTGATGTTGAATTTACTCCCGGGCCATAAGTTTTTGTTTCTTCAGTTTCTTCTGGGAGATCTTTTTCTTCTGTGCAACCTCCTCTTCTGGTTTAGGAACAGTTTGTTCCTTTTCAGTTAGGATCATCTCAATGTGGCAGGGAGAACTCATGTAGGGGTTGATCCGTCCGTGA
>NW_017732269.1:182546-188703 GCF_001890085.2 Hipposideros armiger
ATCAATAAAACAAAAAGGCAGCCTACTGAATGGGAGAAGATATTTGCGAATGATATATCTGATAAGGGGTTAATATCCACAATTTATAGAACACTCATTCAACTCAACACCAAAAAAACAAACAACCCAATGAAAAAATGGGCAGAGGATATGAAGAGGCATTTTTCTAAAGAGGACATACAGATGGCCAACAGGCATATGAAAAAATGTTCATCCTTACTAATCATTAGAAAAATGCAAATAAAAACCAAAATGAGATACCACTTCACTCTGGTCAGAATGGCTATCAATAAATCAACCAACAACAAGTGCTACCGAGGTTGTGGAGAGAGGTTGTGGAGAAAAGAGAACCCTGATGCACTGTTGGTGGGACTGCAGATTGGTGCAGTCATTATGGAAATCAGTATGAAGGTATCTCAGAAAACTGGAAATGGAACTACTGTATGACCCAGGAATTCCACTCTTGGGTATCTATCCAGAGAAACCCAAGATGCTAATTTGAAAAAATATATGCACCCGTATGTTTATTGCAGCGCTAGTCACAATAGCCAAGACTTGGAAACCACCAAAATGCCCATTGGTAGACGACTGGATTAAGAAACTGTGGTACATTTATACAATGGAGTGTTACTTTGCTATAAAGAAAAATGAAATTGTACCATTTGCGATGATATGGATGGACCTAGAGACTATTATGTTAAGTGAAATAAGTCAGTCGGAGAAAGAAAAATACCATATGATTTCACTTATATGTGGAATCTGAAAAACTGAATGAACGAGCAAAGTAAACAGAAATAGTCTCAGAGATATAGAGGAACAACTGATGGTTGCTAGTTGGGAGGGGGGCGGGGATGAGGGAGAAGGGGAAGGAATTGGACAGCATAAATAGGTAACTACAATATTGCCACAGGGATATAAAAGACAGTTTGGGGAATATAATTAATAATGTAAAGATTTTGTAGCGTGTCAGATGGTCACATGTCTTGTTAGGGAGACCACTTCATGGATGGGGTAGAGGCTTGATCACTGTACTGTATACCTGAAGCTGATGTATGACATTGTATGTCAACTATATGTGAAAAAAAAATATATATGTGTGTGTATGTTTATATATATATATGTATATATATATATTGTCATGGGATGTGGAGTATAGTGTGGGAGTGGAGTCAAGGGAATTGTAATAGGTATGTGTGATATGGGGGGGGAATTGGGGCAGCGGATTGGGGGAGGTGGGTTCTCACTTCGAGGGGTAAAAAGTATTACCATTGCACTGTGTTTTACAGCTGAAACTAATTTAAAAAAATGTGTATTTCACCATAAAAAAATTTTAGCTGTCAAAAAAAATGTGACTTGTATTCATCTTTTGAAGTTGATATATATTGAATATTACAATTTTAATAGTTTTCCTTTCTTAAAGTGTGTATACATATTTTTGTCACCCTCTGTATATACATATACATACATACACATACATGTGTACATATATTATCCATATCCATATCCATATATATGTTCAACACTTTTTCTCCTCTGCTTCTGGGTCTTTGATGACAGAAATTTAAATCCTTCTGGTATTGTCCCACATGTCCTTGAGGCTCTGTTGACTTTTTTCAATCTTTTCCTTTTTGTTTTATTCAGATTGGGTTGTTTCTGTGTAATCACTGTCACGATCAGGATATTGAACAGTTCCATCAGCATAAAAAAATGTCTTATGTTCTTCCTTTATAGTCACACCCTACCCCGACTCTTAAGGCCTGGCAAAAATGACTCTAATCTTCATCACTAGAGTTTTACCTTTTACAAAATGAGAAATAAATGAAATCACAGTGTGTAACCTTTCGAGACTGCCTTCTTTACTTATCATAATGCCTTTGAGATTCATCCATTTTTTCACTTCTGAGTAGTATTCCATTGTATGCATACAGTTTGTTTATCCATTTGCCCATTGGAAAATATTTGGGGTATTACCAGTTTTGGTGATTATAAAATTGAACTGCTGTAAACATTCACTAGAGGTTTTTATGTGTATGTAAGTTTTCTTTCTCTAGGGTAAATAACCAGAAGTGGGATTCCGGGTCATATGATAAGGATATGTTTAAATTTATAATAACTGCTAAACTTTACCAGAGCATTTCCATCCGCAATGTGTGACAGTGACTGTTAATATTTTTGGAAATTAACTATGGATATTCACTTGATTTTAGACCTCATATTCCTAGGAATTTATTTTATTTATTTTATTTTTTAAAAGATTTTATTGGGGAATTGGGGGGAGGGAACAGCATTGGGGAAACGGGGAAGGGGAGCGGACAAGTTGCTGTCCTTTTGTTCTTCAGTCTAGCTGTGGAGGACATCACTTCACTGGCCCATGTTGGTATTATCATTGCACTTTTCCTGGATGAGGCAGTTTGGTCACTGGCCATTGGACCGCTGCTCACAGCAGCTCTTGGCTGCTCACACTGGTTGCTGGCTGCTCATGGCAGCTTACGGGAGCCCACTGCCTCTCCACTGCAGCCTATGCCGTCGCTGGCGACTACTCATGGCAGCCCAGCTCCAGGTCGAGCTGTTGTTCACTATCTTAGCTGTAGAGGGCGCAGCGTCACTGGCCCTAATGTGGGATCCGAACCTGGGTCCTGATTCTCAGAGCTGTCCTCCTAAGCCAACTCTTAACCAACACGCCACTCGGCCGGCCCTCCTAGGAATTCGTTGTTTTTTTTTTAAGATTTTTACTGGGGAATTGGGGGAAGGGGAACAGACAAGTTGTTGTCGTTTTTTGTTCTTCAGTCTAGTTGTGGAGGACATTGCTTCACTGGCCCAAGTTGGCACCATCATTGTGCTCTTCCCGGGCGAGGTAGATCAGTCGCCAGCTTCTGGACGGCCACTCACTGCGTCTGCTGGCCGCTCACACTACACATGGTAGCCCATGGCAACCCACTGCAGCAGGGGCTGCAGCCTACGCTGTCGCAGGCGACTCATGGCAGCCCAGCTCCAGGTTGAGCTGTTGTTCAGCATCTTAGCTGTAGAGGGCAGTGTCACTGGCCTCATATGTGGGCTCTGAACCGGGCCCTCTGGCATCCCAAGCCAGCTCTTAACCAATGCGCTACTTGGCCAGCCCTAGGAATTCGTTTTTGAAATTAAAGTTTAGAATTTTTTTATTCTAAATTTATTTTTGTTTTGCTTTATCCTTGAGAAAGAGATGTTTGGGATTATTTTACTTTTCTGACTACTCTAGTTGAAATATGCCACTGCCAACATTTTGTGAAAGATATCCATGACATCTGTTTTACATTTAGAGAAGTTTGGACTATGCTTAGGTAAAGCAGATAAATTACAATCACTCTTACAGCTATATCACACACACACACACACACACAATTTTTTTCTATAATGGAAAATTGTGCTTTAATAGAGTATCCTTTGTGGAGATGTGAATGGGGTTGAAGGAATTGTGACTTACTCCACTTTTAAACAAAGTTGTCTTTTAAAATTTATGTAATGGGGGCCAGCCGAGTGGCACATTGGTTAGGAGTTGGCTTGGGACAGTAGCTCTGAGCAGCAGGGCCCCAGTTTGGATCCCACATATGAGGGCCAGTGACGGTGCACCCTCTACAGCTAAGATGGTGAACGGCAGCTCGACCTGGAACTGGGCTGCCGTGAGTCGCCAGCAACAGTGTAGGCTGCAGTGGTGCTAGCCACCTGTGGGCGTGAGCTTTTGTGAGCTGCCGTGAGCCGCCGTGAGCTGCCATCCAACGACCGGCGAGGGACTGCCTCACCCTGGAAGAGCACAATGATAATACTAACATGGGCCAGTGAAGCGCCGTCCTCCACAGCTAGACTGAAGAATAAAAGGACAGCAACTTGTCTGTTCCCCTTCCCCGATTCCCCAACGCTGTTCCCCTCCACCAATTCCCCAATAAAAATCTTTAAAAATAAAAAAAATAAATAAAAAAGAAAACTTATGTAACGGAACAGTCTCTCTCTCTCTCTCTCTCTCTCTCTCTCTCTCTCTCTCTCTCTCTCTCTCTCTCTCTCTCTCTCTCTCTCTCTCTTTCCCTATTTCTGAGTATCTGTAGTGTGTGTTTAAACTTTGGCCATTGTAGTTTTTAAGATTTTTTTTCTTGGCTCACCCCGTCATCATATGATCAATAGCTTATTTTTGGCCATCTTGTTTGATGGAGATTAAAATATGTCACTTAGACCTGAGAGCTCTAATGAAGTAACTGCTGCTCTTTATAGACCTATATTCTTTGGAGAGTAATTTGTTCACTCAGACATTAAAAAGGTGTTTGTAATAGATGTTGGAGTAAGTTTTAACACTTAATCTTGAGTGTTCCCTGTAAAATACTCGTATATGCTTATGTAGCTTTGTGTTAAACACAGCTACTCTTTTATTTTTCTCCTTTGTTTTCTTTGTGTCCCCTTTGGTCTTTTGTTCCTCTGTTCCCATTTCCTGCCGCCTTTTGGATTATTTAACTATTTTTTAGTGTTCCATTTTAATTTATCTACTGACTTTTTGGGCATATCTGTTTGTATTTTTTTTTAATTGACCACTGGAGGGAATGCAACATACATAGCCTAACTTTAGCAATCTACTTAGATTTAGTAATTTACCACTGCAAGTACAATTTGAAAGCCTTATAACCATGTAGATCTCTTCCCCCCCCCCCGCTTCGTGATACAGTTTTTGAATTACATTCATATATATGCACTGAAAATCCGATCAGACAATGTTAATAATTTTTACTTTCTACCATCATACATAATTTAACAAACTTAAAAGAAGACTGATAGTTTGTTATATTTGTCCAGCTTTTAACAATTTTGCTGCTCTTTCTCATGGAACCTTTTTAGAACATTGCACATATCATGGCTGTGTTTCCTGAAGATGATGGTGTGCATTTCTAAGAATAGAGATATTCCCTTATATACTCACAGTGCAATGATTGCCTTCATGAATTGACATTGATATAAGATTTTTTTTCTAATTTTCTAATTCTAAAATATTCAATTTTTTAGTTCATCTAATAATTTTTTTTATTGCATTTTTTTTCCTCTGTAGCACATGATCCCATGTAGTGTTAAGTATTGTATTTAGTTGCCATGTCTCTGTAGATTCCTTTAATCTGGAATAGTTCCAGAGCCTTTCTTTGCCTTTTATGACTTAGTCATCTTTAAAATATACAGTTCTTCCACCTCCTCCCCCCGTAGAACATTCCTTATCTTGTCCTTGATCTTTTCTTATGATCAATTGCTATTATGTATTCTCAGGTAAAATACTGTATAGGTGATGTTTTATCCTTCTCACATATATGTCCCTCATAGGTGATGTTAATTTTGATCATCAAACGGTTGCTTGATTCTCCACTGAATCATCACTGTTATTGTTTTTTCCCTCTCTTGCAACTAGTAGGCAGTCTGTGGGGAGACACTTCATGACCATACATTTTATTTTTTTAAGTTTATTTTCTAATTTTTAAATTATAGTTGACATCCAATACTATATTTTTTTCAGGTGTACAACATAGTGATTAGACATTTATATAATTTAACAAGGGATTGCCCTATTATTAAGTCTAGTACCCACCTGACACCATACATAGTTATTACAATATTATTGACTATATTCCCTATGCTGTGCTTTACATCTGCATGACTATTTTATAACTGCCATTTGTACTTCTTAGTTCCTTCACCTTTTTAACCCAGACTTGCAAACTCCTTCCCATCTGGCACCATCAATTTTTTCTTTGTATCTATGAGTTTGTTTCTCTTTTGTTTGTTTTGTTTTGTTATTTAGATTTCACATATAGGTGAAATTATATTTTATTTGTCTTTCTCTGTCTGACTTAGTTCACTTAGCATAATACCCTCTAGGTTCCTCCATGTTTTCGCAAATGGCAAGATTTCATTCTTGGCCGAGTAGTATTCCATTATGTATATCTACATATCTTCTTAATCCAATTGTCTATTGATAGACATTTAGATTGTTTCCATGCCTTGGCTATTGTTAATAATGCTGCAGTGAACATAGGGCTGCACATATCTTTTTTTTTTTTTAAATTGGGTAATTGGGGGGATGGGAACAGTGCTGGGGAATTGGGGGAAGGGGAACAGACAAGTTGCTGTCGTTTTGTTCTTCAGTCTAGTTGTGGAG